>NC_083713.1:54317500-54460000 GCF_033118175.1 Dama dama
CTTGTAGACATGCTGTGGAAACCATAACATAAAATATGAGTTACTTACAATAACTAATTTTAATCCCATCTGCTAAGTATGACAACATTAGCATTTCCACTTAATTAAAAACACCCTTAAAGCAGCAATGTTTTAATCACTCCATTTTATTTACTCTCCTCCGGTGTCACTTATAATTGTAACTTTTTATTTTTTAATAATGAGGGATTTTTTTCTCCTTGCATCACACAAAAAAGTGCTGTCGATAATTAGCAGTCTTCTGTTATTAGTAGACTCAGGTGTCACAACTGTGTCTCATCCTCATTACAGTAAAAAATTTCACCTATCAGATTCATTATTGCTAGATAATGCGACTGAGAGCCTTTGCAGGCCCTCCAGAAAAGTAATTCAGCCAAGCAAAATTATCAGCTAATTATATTTAGAATCAAAAGCCCAACAACTATTTGCAGATAAATTGTATGAATTGAAGTGAATAGATCTGAATATTAAGATTCATAGATTTAGCAGATGATTTGTTAATTGGAATAAAAAGGTCATTTGCTAGTCATTTTAACAATAGATCAATTGGAACCCTATTTATTATTTAACTGGTAGTGCATAAGAATTGAAATGATGAATAATTGTATTATTATCATGAGATGATAATTTTCTTCAAAATAGCAAAATATGGGAAACTTACGAGAAGGAATTTTATAAATTTCTTTTAAAATATTGTGACAAATTTAATATATTTTAGTACACAGTCCTGATATAAATAACGTGTATAATAAGGTGTAATATTTTAGAAGTCAAAATTATACCCAAAAGTAGTTGTTGTATTTATTCTTGATGAAATAAAGCCACGAATAAGGTAATTTACAAACAAAAGGTGGAACCTAAGTTTGAAAATTTTTTCTTCCTAAATCAAATAATGTCATTCCTCTCTCACTGTATTTTAATTAGCAGCGGTTTTTTGGAAATGGCAGAGTACATGCTCACATGATGACTCAAAATGTAACTTGGCCTGCAGTTTTCTTTCGGGGAACAGAACACTCTAATTCAAATCCATTATTAAAAAGCAGATAACATGTGCACTTTCTGAAATGCCTGTGACTTCACTCTTTTGATTTTATGTAATTATAAGAGAATGTTCGTATGTATTTGCTTTTCGATTGGCACAGCGTTTTAAAACTGAGTGTCTTCAGATAAAGTGCATATTTTCTTTTGGTTCATAAAGAATATCCCCAGTTTATGTGCTCAAAACTTTTGTGAATGTTTTATAATGCAGTCACAGTGCAGTTTATAGCTGTGCTTACGATAAGAATTTCTACACATAACCTACGTATGTAAAGAAAATAAATATTAGATGTTAGTTTGGATTTTGAAATTAATCGTTAGTAACTAGAACCTATCCCTTTCCACTGTGTTATCTTAAAACTGCTAGCAGTTCTCAAGCAGAACTTTGAACACAGTATTTTTCCAAACTTTGCAGCTCAAAGTAAATACTTTTCATTTAAACTAATTTCAGTTATAAAATAGGGAAAACATCACCCACTTAAAAACAGCTTAAATTGCATGTACTTTGTCACTGTAAATAAACAAGGTAAACATTGACATAACTTCAAACTATTCTTGGGTTGAAAAAAATCTGCAGTTCAAAATAAAATTCCGCCTTTGGTCAACATTTTGGATGCAATTCAAAGTTTCTCATAAAATAAACATATTTTAAAGAGTGTTTTGAATTTCACTGCATAATTCCTAGCCAACAGAAATTACAGTGGTATCTTTAAGGTTTATTATATGTCAGATCAATAGCCATTATGCAAGACTAACACAAACCCTGAAGAGCAATACCTTTCTTCTACTTAACCCTTACCGCTGGGACATGAAGAAAAACTTCCTATAGTTGGTCCTTAGGGAAATCCTCTCACAGAGTGAAACTTTCTTGTTTCTTTGTTTAATAATAAGAGTATTCTTTTTTGGATAAAATGGAAACTGAGCTGACTTTCCAGTCAAGAAAGCAAAATACTCATTAAGGTAATCTTAATGAGAGTTTCTCAGTCAAACAGGGAAATAGTTTTACATCCTGCCTAATAACAAACTATTTTGAAGCTTTAACTTAAAATGAAAATGACCCATCACAACAGATTGTAAATTTTTTTTCCAATGTTTTTTAAAGTGCCTCGATGATTTCTACATCTAGGGTGTTAAAGTTAAGTATTTGCTGTTTTATTTAAACATTTTGAAAAATGAACATTCTGGGGCTTTGCAGCATTATTAAGAAAAGCTGTCCATACTTAACCATGTTGTTACATGTGTTTATCTGCTGATTATAAAATGTGTTAAACAGTATTTTAAAAACAACAAAAAAAAATGCAGAGCTGCGCTTTGATTAATTCAGTGAACAAAACATATGCTGTTGGTTCTGTTCTATGAAATTCATATATGATCAATAAAATCTTTTAAAAGAGCAACTTTGGCTTTTAGGATTGCACTGCCGACCATGTTTTTTCATCCCAGCTAACTCTGGGCTCATACTGTTAACTTAGCAAACAAAACCACTTTCTAGCTAGAATGGTAATGTCTTTTTAATATATTTTTATCCTCTTTCTAAATTTTCTCTAGGTTGGAAGCTGTGTATTGTGGGTGTTACCCGCTTTGTCCCAAAGATTTGGTTTATCCCGAAATATTTCCAGGTAGCTGCTTTAATGTACTTTTGTCTTTGTTGAAATTTACTACATGATTCATGCTAAATTAGAAAGTTTGAAAATAAACTTAGGCAGGAGCAATTGTTTATTTGGCAAGTCAACATGTTAGTGTTAAGGAAAATTTTATGTGTTTTAATACATTAGAGTAAGCTTATATTTACCATCTGTTCTTTTAAGATAACAAAAAAGCAAGTTTTCAAATAGCATTCTTCATTGTTAGCATACACATCCCATAATGATGGATTTTTATAAGCAGGTCAGCATTGCTGCAATTGCTTACAGATTTTTTTTTTTAATGATATACACAGAGAAAAATTGAGGACTGAAAGTCACACCAAATTATTTCAACAATTGACTAGTTAATAATATGCAACTGTTGTACAGAGTACATACGGCTATCGTACTTGTTCTTTGAAAAAATTCTCATCACTAAATATATCACATATGCATTGTGTTACATTAGAATAATGTATTTTAATCACCCAAAGGAGATGTCTAAACAGCACAACTACACAGTCTTATTTAGCATTAAACATCCTTGTGAGCTGAGGTAACCTTATAAAATCATGCTTAAATAATGTAAAACACAAGGCGGCACAGAGCAATATGCATTTTTAATTAGTAAAGTGACTAATATCGGGTGTGTGCTTTGAGGTTTTTGTTTCATTAAAAATGTATCTGTTTTTCCTGCAGCTGAATATCTGTATTCTACACCTGAACAGCTTTCAAAAAGGCTCCAGAATTTCTGCAAGAGACCAGATATTACAAGAAAACATCTCTATAAGGTAGTTATTGAGAAGAGATTTACGTGGTATAAATACCATATTGAAGTACAAAGAAAAATCTTAAAAAAAAAAAAACATTTAATTAACATACTAATGTTTAAAGGAAACATGCTAGGGAGGGATATTAGTTGTTACACTAACAAGGATTAATTAAACTAGAAGCCAGTTGTATTAACCTAGGTCTTATGAAATACGTGCACTTAATGCATGGTACATGCTTTTTTTTTAATTTATTGTTTTCTAAGATGACTGTCCTTTACATTTAGCCCCAAGAGGCTTATAAAAATGAACCTGGATTAATGTAACTCATTAGTTTAAAAGGAAGTAAAAGGAAAGATTCTACAATTATACTAATGAGGATAAGCCTTTCTTCCCATCATAATGAAATCTTCAGTCCTCAAAAATTCAGGTGAATGACATTTGTGAAATTTGGTGTTCATTTTTTAAATACTTTAAAGATGATTTTGAGAATCAAATGTTTCCTTTGTCTAGTTCAGTAAAATTACATAAAAACCCTCAGTTAGTTTAGAATTCAACTGTCAGTCTCCTCTCTGAATGACAGAGGCAAAAGGAAAAGAGTTTAAATAGCATCATCATTCAGTCCCTTCATTCGTTTTTTTTTTTTTTTTTCCTTGTTTGAATGAAGAATTTTACATTGTTGGAATAACAACAGAGAGACTCTCCTAAAAGTCCAAGTAATTGAACTGGGATAAATCTGCTTTACGAGTTGTGAAGGTGGCTCTAGGCCATGAGTAATATACCTTTTTATATTCTTTGAATGTAGCATCTTCATTTTACATAAATTTAGTATACTTTACAAGCTAGCAGTTTTATAATCCAGCATATTTTAATTTTCCTATGTTAATATATATCCTTTCTACATGAAATACAGCCCGATGCCTTTTTTCCTCTCCTTTCCCTTATCATGGCCTCAGATACATACATATTTACATAGTGATACATCAAAACATGACTTTGTTTCTGCAGGAAACAGTTAAACTTCAAGAAAAAGGGAGAGAACCAAAAATGCAATTTAACACCCAATTTCAAGCTCATTATCTTTCATTGTCTATTAACTTGGCAATGGTTCAGAAGGTAGCTCATAATAGTTTAAAATGCTGACTGAACAATTCCAGGCTTCAGTATTACTCCTTCAGTCAATACGATTGTATCGTATTCGTAGGAAGCTTCAAAGAGAAAACAGTCTTCCAAGGTTTACATCAGATTTCCTCATTTTGAAAGTTCAGTCATGGTCTTGTTTGGGTAAAATGTTAATTTAGTAGTTTCCCACATAACAGACTGTCAAAATACACAGATTATGAAATTGAAGAAATAGAGTAATATGTATTAATACAAATAGGTTCATCTTCTACATATGACACAAAGCTATTTTTTAGTGAGTTTACCATCGGAATATTTTTTTTTTCCTTCTGGTGAATTTTTGGGCAATTTTTTTTTCAGTTTTATTGAGATATAATTGACTTACTGCACTGTATATGTGTGAGGTGTGCCGCATAGTGATGGACGTATGCTTTCAAATGATTAATGATTACCACCACAGGTTTTACTTATCACCCATCATCTCACAGAGGTACCAAAAAAAAAAAAAACCGGGAGAAAAAATGTTTTTATCTCATGGTGAGAATGGTGAAGCATTTTTAATTGTATTTCCAACATCAGAATTTATCCATTTTTAACTTTGCTTCCAGGTAGGCATTATCATTCCTGTTATTTTGGATCTGCAAATCTTTAATCATTTCAAAAGTTACTGCAACAGGTTGCTTAGAGTTACAATAAAAAACACATCTCCAACTGAGATATTTTAATATGGCTATTGCCATAGCATAGCCCTAATCATTTCTTTTACCAAAAGCTTCTGGAAAAACTCTGAAGGAATGTCAACTTAGTGGTACGCAATTAATATACCAAATTGTTCTTCCTATAGCTTAAAAAATAGCATATACCTTAAATGTTTGTTCATGTTATTCTGGTTTACATATATTACTAGTCCATGCACCCTAAAATGGTCCAACTCAGTTTAAGAAATTAGTGTTTCATGCATAAGTATTTATAAGAATTTCTATATATTATTCATTTTATGTACTTTTTAGCATGGATTTTTTTCTTATAAATCTATTATACACATTGATATATATCCTCATTCATAGATCTTGATGACATTGTATCCAAAAATTAATCTCAAAAATGAATAAGTTAGCCCAGGAATTAGAAATAATCAAGAGCTTTATAACGCAGTACCAGGACAAACTGATAAAAATCACAAGGACCACAGATCTAGTTGGGTGGTTGTAATAAGATTTAGAGCTAAAACAGAAAAGGAATGCCAGCTATAACTTTATCATCAAGATTTAATACATTACACTATTATTTTTTTTTTTTACCTTAACATTTTATAAATATTCACATTTCAGGTAACATTCGCCCTCACTAAATATCAGAGAATTATTTTCCCCAAGGCAGCTTTGTACTTTTAGGCAATGGAAGAGACTTTTGTGTATATTATACAGAGAGTATTGAGGTTTTCTTTTTAAATTTATTCCATTGGACAGTGCTGTTTTGCTTTTAAAAACATATGCTTCTAAGATCTAAAAGGATAGAAAGTCACTGAATTCTTTAATTTGCTCCTTTTATATTTTTACACCTTACTCTTTTTTTCTGTTGTTAAAAGTTTACATTTTAAAATCATCTCAACTACTTATCATGTAGAGTTCACTTTAGGATAAGATTTTTCATATGGATTCACACTTAGAAATTTAATGACTAGTATAAGGCTACTAACACTTGGCTTTTTTCTCACATGAGACATTATACTTTCAATATGAGTGAGAGTTTGGGGGCTACAACTTGAAGCAGGATTTGAAACAGAATGCTAGTAACTGAAAAGCAGAAACAGAATTTGATACCTTTTTTTTCTTAAAGTGACTCTCTCTGCTGCAAAACTCCATGCCCATGACTTCTCACCTGAAATGGTTTTAGACTTGAAATGTTTAAATTCCTCGTGCGCATGCAAGTGTGCTTCTTCTCTCTCTCACACAGACATTTTACTTAAGATATTTAAAGAAATGCATGCAGAAATCACATTTCTTAATTGTTTTTAAAACTTAAAACCCTGTTCTGAATTTTTTTTAAATCTAAAGCCATTTCTTAAAAAGTTTGCCACTAGGCTCAGCCATTGGACTGCAGGTTTCTTGTACACAGGACACGTCCCTTTCTAAGTAGGTTACACCCAGCAGCCACACACTTGCCACAGAGATAAAGTAGGTTTCACTTCATCTGTAATAGGGAGCTCTTTTATGACTCTTGAACACAAGATTCTAGAAATAATCATAAAGTAATCAGCCAAGGATTAACTTCTAACAGTAACATAGTGCTTCCTTTTACAACCCAAGTAAGTCTCATACCGGGAAGTTATATTTTTTTTGGTCTCATTTTGACAATGGGAATTTACTTACTGAAAATTCCCAACAATTATTTGAGATCAGTACCTTATGCTTTTAGAAAGCCTTTGATCATTAGATTTTAAAATGCTTTAGAGGAAAATTTCTGTTCACCCCCTTGTTACCAGTATTGAAAATAGCACAAAAGTACAAATGGGGTAGTTATATAAAATATATACTCTCAGGACTAACAGTAGGTTTTCATTCCCACCCAATTTTTCATTTATTTTTATTTATAAATTGAGTGATATTCTGTGTTAAAAAAAAGAGAGAGAGAGATGCCACCCTTCCTTTGCTTTACGAGGGTAAACTGTAGTTTAAGTTTTTTCAGATGATAGCAGCTGATTTTTATTTTGTTCCCCTCTTCAAGTTCTTTCACATTCCAGAAACCTTTATAACCTGCTGTTATTTGGAGGAGAGGATAATTTTCAGATTTCTGCCCAAAAGTGATTCCAAAGAGTGATTAAGCTTACAGTTCAGACTCAGAGCCCAGAAAAGCCATTTGCGGTTGTCTTAATTATATCAGGTTATATCTCCCCGAACCACAGCCAAGCCACTTTAAGTTTCCTTCAAGAGACTGGTCACTTTATAGTCCCCTTTTAATTTGAGCTTATACTCTAGATGTGAATAAGGTGGTGCTCACTAGTATTAACACGCCTCCAAAGTCATTACTTTTTCCTTAAAAAATGAAAACTTAAAAGCTCATGACATTTTTAGAACTTCAAAACCTCTCAACTGCACCAGCACAATCTAAGGCAAATGATCCGTCTCAATCTCTCTCCCTCCCTCCCCGTTACTCTTCCCTCTCTTTCTTAACTTCTTTCCTTGATTTTGTTTGGCTTGGTTTTCCTTTGATTTGTTTAAGTAAAATGCAAGCAAAAAATCTTTAGCACAATAGATATACTCAGGGTGATTAAGATCAGTTAGAGGTTTTGGCTGCTTCTCTTTCTCTGCTACTAATTTGTAGCCTGGCTCTAGGTGAACTTCTTGGCCTCTATATGATTCATCTATAAACTTGGAAGAATTCTTTTTTTCTTAATTCTTAATAGCATTTTCCCCCTGAGGTCCTGCTATAATGAAATAATGAATATAAACCCGTTTGTAAACTTGAAGTGCTTTATAAATTCCACGTAATAGTAATGGCATTTCTCTTGTGCCTTCACCACTTAAAAGTAAAATTCACATTCACAAAAAAACATGTATTAAGAGTGTTGTCTATCTTATGTTTAGAAAAGTTAAAAGTTGGATGATAAACTTGTAATAGCTGTCATCCATAACATAAACCAGGAAATTTGTGTGCAGTAGAATATACCCATTTGCAAAAAAAAAAAAAAAAAAAAAGCGGGGTTGGGGGGGGAGCTTTCCACAATGGTTGAAAATATTGTTACACTTCAAGCCAATCAGAAACTGGGATTTCCTGAGGTGATGAAACTTGAGAACCATTTACTTGGTGGCTTTTTGAAATCTAATTGACGTAAGTTATGCAAATTTGCAGTATGAATTTTCAGCATGCTTTAGTCTTTCGGGTCGTTAATGCTTCTTCATTGCTTTCTCTTCTCTCCCTCCCCCTTACAGGGTGAAATGGCTCCTTTTTCTTGGGCAGCCCTACATGGTAAATTCAGGTCTCTGCTTACAGCAGAACCTAGGGAAGATTTGTGACAGATGGGGCTAAGTCACAAACTTGCAGCCTAAGGCAGAATCTGTAGAACTTTCCAGAGTGTGCCCATATTTACCTGATCAGAGAGAAAAGAAAATCTGCAGAGGAAGCTGAGCCTGGCTGCTTGTCATAGCTGACACAGAGCCATCTGCCACAAACCTGTGGCGGCTTCAGATCTCCAATCCCTGCCACCACCCCAACTCAAATTAAATACAGATTCCTAGAGACGTTATGATGCTTACACATGTCCTCGGCATCACATGGAGGAGACTGTTCAAAAAAAATATGTGGCCTGTTGTGTAACCGCACTCATGTATCCCATATGTGGTGCCACATTGAATTTCCGGTTGAATCCGTTTTTATCCTTTGTACTGGATGACATGGTGCCTGAATTCTTTCTTTTCGCCGACACGATGGCAGCCAAACTGCAGCTTCAAACGCTCTCACTTGGCTGGGTTTCTACCTAGGTTGCCAGGTTATCATTGGAGCCTTCTTGTGTCCTCAGAGGGCCACAGGGCCTGGAAGGAGGATCAGAATGCTACTGACTAATTGGGCAGCCATCTCGGAATTGTTTGTGGGCAAAGAGCTGCTTTAGCACTTTTCTTTTAGCAAATTAATGACTCCCTGGCACCGGGGTTTTAAGTGAAGGTATTAATAAGGAGTCTGGCAGGTATTCCCATGATTCACAGAGTTACATTTGCATTTAATTTATCTTAAAGAAAGTTGCAAGATAAACAGCTGTAATTCAGACAAACATGGGAAATACACTAAGTGGGGCCATCTC
Organism: Dama dama; assembly: GCF_033118175.1. Classification (NCBI taxonomy): domain Eukaryota; kingdom Metazoa; phylum Chordata; class Mammalia; order Artiodactyla; family Cervidae; genus Dama; species Dama dama. Next base: position 54,326,872 of record NC_083713.1, read on the forward strand.
GCCCATAAAATGAACACAGAGATACTTGTTTTAATTTTTTTCCAGGGATAAAAATAGAGAAATAAAAATACTTCTTAGAAAACAAGTAATTTTGATATAAATGTTTGTCAAAAATATTTGCATCCAGCTACAAATATAATCTTCTTGAGATAAATCACTTATGATTCCAATAGTCAAGCTGGTGTATTTGTTAATGTCAAGATATTTTGAATGGCTAGATTGTAAAATAAATTTTTAATAAAGTGCCCACTGCAATTTTTAATTAACATATCACATTTCCATGTAAGTGTGTACATCTATCTGTATGTTTCGCTCGGAATACTTTCCTTGTGTCAGAGACAACGAATACAATTGTTTCTTTTCCCGATGAACAAGGATCTGTTTTGCAAATGTTTGTGAGATATTATGACATTTCCAAGATTTTCTTTGCATTCTGGAAAGCAGGAGGTAAACATTTGTAGTCATTAAGGTAAAGTCTGTTGATAAACCATCTTCTGTTTACTGACAGGTAAATTGTAACTCTCCTAGCTTTTGAAATGAATAACTTCTATAAGCTGTAAAGTGAGGAACAGCCAGGGAGAAGGGGGTAGACAAGGGCCAAGCCTGGCTCTTTGGCTTTTAGAAGGACTGAGTTGTCTAGCAGGCATCTGAGACAGAGGGGGCACTGGTTCAAAAGTCTGGTAGGACCCATTTGACAGATAGCAAAAGTGTAAGCAGGAAATAGATCAAGGTAGAGCCCTCGAGCTAGAGGCGGTCTTGCAGATCAGAAAAAAGCAGCAGTTCAAGGCCCAGGAGGCCAAGGAATTTAAAAGCAGGGAGAGTTAAGAAGCAGAAACAACAGGTTCTATCTCTGCGCACAGTCCTCCCTGACCAGTGTGAGAGCCCTATGTATGATGGACGTCACAGCACTGGATTTGAGTCCTCCTCCCGTTCTGAGAAGGCACTGGACAAATTAGCCCATAAAACAAAGGGCTCGGGAATTATTTGAGAAGTCCCTTCTGGTCTGAGACTGTGAAACTTGCAATCTATCGGTTATGTTCCTTTTGAGTGCAAAAGCTAATATAAAAAGGCCTAAGAGCTTTTTAGACTCTTCTCCTGAGCAGGGTTTAGCATCTAAAGGGATGCTTCAGTTAGAAAGGTGCCGTGTTATAGATAACGTCTCTCAAAACAATATTATACTCTCACAGCCAAGAGACAGTGCTTACTTCATTATGTCCTACTATGATGAGCTCACATTTCATAGTGAATCGTGTATTATATGCATAACTATCCATATATACTTTTCTCACTAATTCAAGGGAAAACAACATTAATTACCATTCAGATAGTGCATCTGAAACACTTAAATATTTGCCTGATTTTGGCAAACACAATATTGCAAGTTACCTGTGTACAAAGATGCTTTTCTACACCCATAAGCTCAAATCAAATTTTGGCTTTAGCTGTGCCAGCATTACTTATGGAATAAAAATTTGCAATAAAGTGGTCACTTCTTAAAACTATACTGTTGGATTTGGTATTAGTGCAATAAATAAGCAATAAAAACTCTTGTAAATGTATAATCCGTGACATTTGAAAAGATGAATATATATGTGTGTGTGTGTGTGCCTGTGTGTTTCTCAACAGCCATGATATGGTGGCATGGATATTTTGTTGAGGAAAATCGACAGTACAAGCTGACTCTACTTCCTGCTTTCCTTGTACTGTACTAAGTCACTTCAATCATGACTAACTCTCTGCAACCCTATGGACTGTGGCCCTCCAGGCTCCTCTGTCCATGAGATTCTCTGGACAAGAATACTGGAGTGGGTTGCCTTGTCCTCTTCCAGCGGATCTTCCAGACCCAAGCAGGGATTGAACCCTCCTCTCTCAAGTCTCCTGCACTGGCAGGGGAGTTCTTTACCACTAACGCCACCTGGGAAGGCCCTGCTTTCTTCACTTTCACTAAAGACAGCAGACACTCCCATTATTTCTTATTTTGAGTATGGATGTTGAAAATTTTTGTTTGTTTTTTTTTAAACATTCAGTTCTTTTCATTTTGTTCTCTTTTAGATTAATCATTAAACCAATTTTAATCTTAAACGTGTTTAAAAGTCTGCCCATTATCAACCCTGACACAGTGTTCAGGATGCTTGTCCCGAATTTACCTAACCTGTGTTTCTGGCAAGGTGTTTCTGTAATAAACAGAAGAGCACCTAGTTCTCAGTATACTTATTTATACCAGGTTAACCAGGAATAGGTCAAAAGACCTTTCCCCAAATGCACCTGGTTTAACAAGCATCCTTGAGATATGGTTAAGTTTAAATGTCCTGCTCCAGCTCTCAGTTCTTCAAACTTGCCACATAAAGATGGCAGAACAATCAGTAAGTCAGTGAAAACTCAGCCATAGAGGGCTGCACAAATTCACTTCAACACCTTGAAATGCATCTGGAAGCAAAGATTTCGTTGTATGTTGAAGGTGTTAATTATATTTGATATTTTTAAAAGTAAAATCTGTTTTTGAGAAAGCATCTGCTACCCAGAAATATTATGAGCCACAAAAAAATTTTTCATTTCAGTCTCAAGATACTTTCTGAGGATGAGAGAATCAGTTTTCAAATGAGTCCATGCTGCCTTTTAATGTTGACATATTCTGTGAGTTTTATTCTTCTATTGACTATTGACAGGTGTCCCCCTAAGTGCCTTTCTGTTTCAGTGGAAAACTGGAAAACAAGTTTCATTTTAAAATATGAATTGAGATGTACAATGACTGGTGCCGCTATCATGTGCCCTCCCCTCACAATTATTCATTCAAATGTAATTGGCAAGGTTTTTAAACTACGTAAACAATTCTACAGGATGCTCAAAGATATGTACCTGTGTGCTTAAAGTAAAACAGAAAACGGGAATTAGCACCAAATTTACAATAATGGTTAAGTCAGAGAAGTGATGGTAGGAAGATTAGACACATAACTGGGAAAGGTGCGGTACCTTAAGAAATGGTCTGTTTCTTAAGCTGGGTCATAGCACACACAGTCTTATTTCTACCCTTTATGACTTCTTGTATGTCTTAAATGTTATTATTGGATATACATTTTGATAGAGCTGTAGATATCTTGGTTACCATCTGTAATATAGGAGCTATAATATTCTGCTACCACGCCATCCTTAATGTTTCTCAAGGTGATGGATGGAGTCAGAAAACCATTTTCCTTTCAACAGTAAAAGAAACTGCCCTCACCACCAGTTTTGCATGAGAAGACTTTCCTTGGCTTACTCGGAGCCAAGCACTTAACCTTGACCCTGCAACAACCCATACTTTGAAGGAAGTTGAACTTGACTGTCTGTGGGTTCCTTTTTTGGGGGGCTAATGATCACCGTTGCTCACTGATGTGTGTGGTGTTACAAATAGAAAATGGAAAATTAGGGCTCCAGAAACTCCTTTTTGAAGAGTAAAGAGAGGAAGATGGAGGAAGTTATTATATGAGCTGGTCTTTTTTATCTTGAAAAATTCAGAGCGTTGTGGTAGGGCACAGAGCTGTCTGAGCTGCGAACCGCTCTGCCCACTTCCTGCGCTGTTACCTGTTCCCTTTCGTCTTTAAGACAAGGGCTTTCATTGTCATCATCCCATGAAAAGAAATCCTCCAAGTATCTTTGGGATGCCCTAGCTGCATGTGAGTTATGTATTTAGGGGTCAGTGCCTTCTGGGGTCCTCCTAGCACCTAGCACCACCTTAGTGATTCCTTTTTCTCTCCCATATCCCTGTGGTAATGACTTTCAACCCTAGGACAGGTTCTTCATGGTTCCCATAAACAGATACAAAGAACTGATGTTTCCTAAGAGATAATCTGGTACTTCCCCTGGTGGCTCAGCGGTAAAGAATCCACCTGCGATGCAGGAGTCAGAAGAGATGCAGGTTCAAACCCTGTGTCGAGAAGATTCCCTGGAGGAGGGCATGGCATCCCACTCCAGTATTCTTGCCTGGAGAATCCCATGAACAGAGGAGCCTGGCAGGCTACAGTCCATAGGGTCGCAGAAGTTGGACATGCCTGAAGCGACTTGACATGCAGGCACATAGAAGATAATCTAAAATGTGTACTGTCATATTAGTTACTGCATTTAAATAGCAGACCCAAGATGGAATGCTGGAAGATGGGATTTCTACTGGAAATACTTCTGCAACACTTTTCTCAAGGAATTTGAAGTCCTTTATATCTGAAAATGTAATGTTTCCATCACCATTTCACAAGTGAGGAAATTAAGGCATCATGTTAAGGCCTATGTAGGAGCCAGGCTGACTTAGAGAAACAGAAAGATGTTCTGTATGTCTTTGTATAAGCCTTTCTCTGCACAGGACACTGTCGTTGTCACCTACCTGCCTTTCAGGAAGCACCAAGGTCAGTATTGATGACTCACTGGGACCTCTGGTTCCCTATTATTTCCCCCCTCACCAGGCAAAGGGCAGCAGGAGGTAGCCCACAGAGAGACCCTGTAGATTTGCTCATATTTTAAGTATTTTTATTATGACTATTATTATATCTGCAGGGAAGCATTGGGTCTCTACATCCCATCCCAGGCCCTTGCCACGCCCTGTGGCTTTCACACTCTGTAGGACTTACACATCATGTAACTTCCCTGGCCCTCCTGGCAAAGCATTTATGTTTGTAACCTCCCCATTGTAGATGTGAGGAAACTAAGAGCTGAGTCCTGACCAAGTTGCTTTGGGTCCCCTGGAGACACAGGTCTAGACTTCAGTCTCTTTTAGGAGGTTGTGGTCAACTCATTTGGTCAAGTGGTATGGTTGGTTTGGCGGTGGTTTAGTCACTAAGTCATGTCTGACACTTGCAACGCCATGGACTATAGCTCACCAGGTTCCACTGTCCATGGGGTTTCCCAGGCCAGAATACTGCAGTGGGCTGCCGTTTCCTTCTCCACACCATCCCTTAAAGGAGGTGAAGGGCAATAGATCTGTCCATCTTTCCCCCCTTCCCTCCTCTTACTATCAGAAGAAACACAGACAAAGAAGTTGCTAGTACTTGGCTATAGATTTATTTCATGTTCCTCCTCCCTGGCCTGGCTACACTCATAGTCCAAGCAACCACAAGGAGAGGAATGCAAAAAAACTGACTTCTGGTTTTAAACTCTCTGACTTTCTGGTACCTGTGATGTTTCTGAACAGCTGTCTTTTTGCCTTTCACATCATACAACTAGACACTGTCTATCAAACAGATAGGCTGGCCCTTTATCCAAAAGGCAGTCCCCACGATCTCGCCCTGTGCAAAGGGCCTAGGGCAGAGGGGGCAGGGGGCATCAGTGCAGAAGCACCTTTAATTGTGAAGCAAGGGCCTGCTTCCTCTCATCCCAAATAGATAACCCAGAAATTACATCCTGAAACTTACTTCCGCAGAAAGAAAAGGAAGAGGAGGAATAATTTTTAAAAGAAGATATTCCTAATACAGTATTAGACTGTAATTCATAGGGAAATTTATGCCTGAGATATGAATTTCTGAAAATAGCATTTTTTAAAGGGAAACACTGACACATCCTTAATTATAGAGTAATAAATACCAATGGTATATTATCTTCTGATATTTCCTTACACAGATATCAAAGCATGCAGCTGTCTTTGAAAACTGATAATCAAGTACAATATAAGTGTATTACATCTTGAGCTTACAGCACACCCTTTAACTAAGCAGCCTCATGAAGCAGTTCACAGTGAGAAACAGAGCTGCTTCGAGTAGAAACCTAACTGAACAAATTAGACTTGAATTGTAACTTAAGAATCATAGTCAAACCAAAATGCCTGTCCTTGCCAGGAAAGGCATTCCAAAGGCAAAGAGCACGCCAAGTAAAAAGCCTTTGCTTCAGGATTATGGAGGCAGTTCTCAAAAGCCAGCATAACTTAATGATCAATCAGAAAAATATAGAGCAGTAACTTCACAACCAAAGGATGCATAAAAATTGTACAAAGCATTAATAGTGGAAGAGGAAGGAAGAATGGGATTTTAACAGAAGGTATTAAGGTCTTAGAAAGCTCTCTTGATTGCTTTCAAACCAGGCAGCAAAAAGAAAGAGACAAACATGGTCAAAGGAAAAGTACGTGGACAAATGTGGGGGGTAGGAAAGGAAATGAAGGTTAAACAAGGCCAATATGATTCAGAATGAAAGGGAGGGAGGCTAGGATAAGGAGCCAGCTGCAATTACTAAATGTTACATTAAGAAGAGCTGCAATGGAGAGGGGAGGTCTGGATATTTGACTAAGTGGATTAATGCCTTCTTCCTGGGGTGTCTGAAGATGCAGATTTTAATTTATTTGGTACAGGATTTTATTGTGAAATTCTTAGGGGGATGGGGATAAATAGAGGCAGTTATAAACACTTAGAAAGTAGAAAAGGGGAACATAAAGGCTTTTCATAAATTTAACTATAATAAACAGTGTTTGAAGCTATGGACACAGGTAAGGAAAAAAGAATACTAGTCCATAATAGTAGAACTTACAGGAAATTTAGATGAAATTTAAAAGGCAAAAAATAAATAAAAATAACCACATAGATGTGTGAAGCCAAGGATTTTGAATGACTTAGGGGCTGGTTTTATTGCTGCTCTCCTTTCTCCACCCATTAAAAATAATAAATCATAACTCTGGCATTTAGAAACCTAGTCATGAACATCATTTATTAATATAAACTTGATCCTGTGCTGTTCTTCCGTGGGTGGTAAAAATAGGAACTAACAAAACTGGCCTAAAACAAGGACAGCAGGGTGATCCTCTCAAACACAGGAAAACGATAAGGAAAGAAAAACTCCTAATTTGCTCTTTCATCTTATTTATTTTACTGAAAGAGAAAGTCAAAATGTGGTGTGAGTGGCTAAATCAAGACTAGATGCTTCAGGGGAGATTTTAAAGATTTTCCTAACTATGTATCAAAAGGGTGGGGGAGGCTTGGAACCTAGTGTGATTTACAGCAATTTATTAATCTGCTCATCTACTACCACTTCTGGGAAAGGTGGCAAATAAGTAAGGAAGGCTCTCTACCTTCTACAGTGGAAGCGAGGAGACCAGAAAAAAAGAAATTTAATCGTTTCCTGAGTGGAACGCGTCTGTCATTTGGCTGGCAATCAGTCCACGAACTTACTGGTTCAGGCGTTTGTCTGGCCAATAACGTTGGAATCATTTAAAGTGAAAATATGGATCAGGAGGTATTTTAAGAATTACTAATATGCAGCTATTAATCTTGAATGCAAATAGCATTATCTGGGGTGTGGGCAAATCACTTAACTGGAACCACATGAAAAAGCACTGAATTTTTTTTTTTTTTTTTTTTTTTTAATGCTGTAAGGAAAAAGGCACTGATGGAAAAATTACAAATAAAAGACAGGAGACTACCTACAAAGAGGAAGGCTGGTAAAATGACTAAACAAGGTGGTCTTACTGCCTCCAACCTGCTGCATCATTTTTCTCAGTAAACAGATTACTGACAAACAGAGCCAAATACCTCTATTTCTCAAGCTGACTCAGCAACAAGAGGAATAAAATACGAAAAAGTGCAATGCCTGGTGGCTCGGGGTGATCCTCAAAGGTCATCCCTTTAGTTTCAGTGTTCCAAATTGAGGGCGCAGAACTAGAGATGTGTGATGGTCACAGAGTGGGATTTGGCTTCTGAACACCACCCTACCATAAGTGAAGGATTTAGAACGTCACAGAGTTGAAGTGGGATCTTAAACCCCAGAAAACACGGTAGAGACTGTTTTGCGATCATAATGAATAAGAGAAAAGGTATCAATGCATACATGTCTCCTTTTTCCTCCAGAGTCCAGAACCATCGAGAACCTTGTGCTCTCTGGTGCTTGCAGCTATGTTCCCTGGCTTTCTATGGGTTCAACTTTGCTCCTGGATTTCTAATCCTGTGATACCAGGCCAGGGAAGGAAAAAAAAAAAACCGCAATCTATAAAATTGCAAAACAAAACGTGCACGTGTATGCGTGCCCGTTAGTTCGCTGAAAATAATGAATAAGCAGTACTTAAAGCGTCAAATATTAAAACTTAAAAATGTGTTTTAAGACTTTTTTAGGAAACAAAATGTACTCTAACGGAGTATTTATAGTCTTTTTTTTTTAATATATAGAGGGTCCTCGGACCTCTGGGTGCATCAGCAAACGGTCCTCCTACACGAGGAGTGATCCGGCCTCAGGCACCACCTACCCAGGGTCCCCCACTACCTAATGTTGTTTTACATTTGCCCCGTTAATAAAAGGGGTGTGGGGCGAGGACGACGAGAAGAGGCATTCACCCCGCCCCGACCCCACCCAGCATTCTGTATTTCCTTTTGTCGTTGCAGTCAGCTGACACGGAAAATGTGTACGGTTCTGCTTGCCTTTTAATCTGTAATTAAAGATTCCTTGTCTGGGGCCGGCTACTTCTTTTGCCCCTTCCCTCCCTTCCTCTCAGGACTTCCGCCCTCGCTCAGGTCTAGCCCTGAGCCGCAGGCTGCGGGCTGGCGCGGCCCGGCTGGGCCGTGGGCAGAGGGGTGGCGGCGGGGCGCGCGGGCCTCGGCCTCACGCAGCGCTGGCCTGCCCGAAAGCGCGCGCCCGGGCGCCAGCCCCAAGCCTCCGACGAGCCTGCTCCCAGCGTCGGGAGGACAGCGTGCCGGAGCCTCCGAAACCGAGAAGGGCTGGGAGGGTGCGGGGCCTCCGGGCGCTCGCCGCGCACCTTCTCCCCCGGGCCGATGTGCCCGAGCTCCGGTTCGCGGCGGCGCTCGCCCTCGGTGCCCCGTTGGGTCCCGTCCAAAGCGCGTGGAGGTAGTTCGACACCTCTCCGGGAGCGAGAAAACGGGGCACAGGAGGACGTCGAGGGCGCAGAGTCCTCACCGAGTCCCCTCGGCAGCGCCTGAGCCCGGCAACCGAGAGCCAGAGGAGCCCCGAAGCCGCTGGAGGCGTCCCCGGCGACCGGACGGAGCGAGCCCCACGCGGCCGCCGCGCTCCGGCTCACTCCTGCGCGGACTCCGGGGCAGAGCCGCGCCGGCACGCGCACGCCGACGCGCGCACAGCCCGACTCGCGCACACTCTCACGCACACACGCGGGCACGCACCCTGGCACGCGCGCACCGACAGTCACGTGCTGACACGCGCACGTGGCGGGTGGCCCAGGTCTGCCCTGGCCGCTTCGTGCCGGGCTGACCGGTCCCCCACCGCACCACCGGGAAGGCGGCGCAGCCCTGACGGGCAGAACTCTTCTCTAAGTATTTTACTGAACCTGGTGCCTTGAGTCTCAAATCTCAGGGGGGAGAATCCGATGAAGATGAAGCGAAGGCCAAGAGAATGATTTCTCTCCCTCTGTCCTTTTTAAAATTTCTAACTTAAGCAAAAACAGAGAAGGGAGTAGGGATGGGCACTGCAACTCTCCAGGCAAAGATTCTATTAATGTTAAAACACTCCTCTTCAACTCTCTCACATATTCAGACTTGTGATTTTAATGCCACTGCCAGCCCTAAGGTTGCTTTCCTTTTCACTTCATACCTGTGTCCTGGATTGCAAACTTTCTCCTCCTGACCACCGGTTGGTTATTTTGGTGGAGCAAAGAGAGCAGGAGGCCGGGCGAGGGGCCACAGAGAAGTTAAGCAGTGTTTAGTTAGAAGAATACTAAGAAGCATCACGTTGATTTCCAGAAAACTTGGGAAAACGTTAAACATTTGGAGGCGTCTTTGTTTTTAAAAGGACCTCTTCCCCTCTAGTATTACTGTTTGTCCTTAGGTATTTATTTGTGTGTACACATTTAAGACTGTGTGTGTCAGAGAAAAATGCGCCTTGTTCGTGGTTTCAGCAGGCCCCTTTGCTCTTCTGACCATCTAGGCTGTAGCACATTTTCCTCTTTCTTTCCCACCGATAGAGATTGTAGGCTGAAGTGGTGCACTGCAGTGATCACAGATAAGAAACCTTAGCTGGAGTGTTGGTGACCATCACTGGCATCCATAGCTCAAGATTTTACCCCCTCTGGTTTGAAATAGTCCTCAAATTGTAGGCTTGAAGATAGAGGTTGGCTGATTGTTTAAAATTTGAGTGAGAGCAGTCTAGGAGTAAACCGAGGTAGGGAAAGGTGGCCAGCCCAAGCTCATCCTTGAAAGGCAGAGCAAGAACATTTGGGAAGTGCATAGAGACAACAGTGTCTGTAAACAGTGATAATCATGGCTTTCAAAAATCATAAAACGGATTGAAATATCTGATTCATTATTTATTCATCAAGACACAACTTTGCACATCTGAGAAGAATGTTTGAAAACCGAGTGCCTTCTATTTTGTATATCAACTCACCAGATGGATCTCCTTTCCAAAATGTGGCCAAAGGGTTAAAGTTGTAATTTTAGAAAGGAATCTCAGGAAATGACACTGAGATCTGATACATTTCCTTTTCTCTCTGGCAATTATATCCCTCAAAGGAAAAAATACCTACTTATTGATATAATGATAATGTTTCTCATTCAGAGTACAAGTGTCAGAATGATCCCTGTTTGTGGAAATGCTTTTAAAACTGAGTACACTTCGACTACTGTGAGAACTGATGAGCAAATGAAGGGGAACTTCTTTTAACTCCATAATAGCAGGTTACATTGTAAATGAACAGTGATGGTCAAATAGCCAATTATGGTATAAATATCCCTTGTTTACAGAGAGGTGTTAAATGAACCTTTGGAGTACAAAGTATTAGTCCCATCTAAGCCCCCATTTGTTCTTCAATCCATTATGTCTTCCCTTAAAAAGGCCAGTGCCATTGTAGGTAATATGCACCCAGAACATACTTCTCTATGTTGATTTTAGTTTGCTTTATTTCAATGCACACTGCTGTTTACTTTTTAAAATTTAAATAAATGTCAGCATTGTATAATTTCTATGTTAACAAAGCAGTGAGCAAAATCCCTTGTATGTTTATAAAATATTATTGTTTAATTCACATAGTTTAGAAATTCCAAATGTTGAGAATAGGAAGGAGGCCAAATACCATCTGTTTATAACTATGATGCATCGTAATATGTGTACTTTTTAAAGGAGTTTGGTCAATCATGCCACTATTTTATCTGCTTGGAATATGTTGAAGATTTAAAATGTAATTTACAGGATTACTTTTAGTGCATTGCATCCAACTATGAGTTGTAAAGAAATCGGTCTCTTCTGTTTTTCTCAAATTAATCATGTAACAGCCCCAATTAATGGGGGCTGTTAAACGTGTCGCTTTTTGCTTAGCTCCAGAATTCTTCTGACTTTGGCTCAGTCCACCTTCTTGATGCTGATAAAAACTCCAAGGACAAATGAAACAAAACACTCCTAGCTGTGTCTTTCTGCCAGGAGATATTCACTTAGAATGGGAGGCAGGGTACGGTAGCTAATAATTAGCTAACATCAGCCCTGAGAAATTACCTGTGAAATACCCCTTGGTACTGCGTTGAAAAACAACATTTGACATTCCCTGTTTTAAAATAGTACACGCTTGTCCCCAAGATTTCTGATTCAACTTACCTTTTATTTCAAATGCATCTAATTGCATACCATGAAACAAAGGGAGTACATTCATTTGCAATAGATGGGCAGGTTTGGGGTTTTATTTTTAAGTTACAAACTCAAGTACGGAGTGCCTTTCTTTGCAAACTGGAAAAATTCAGCAACTGAGGCTTCTTTTCAGGGCAGACTTCATGTTGTTGAAGGCCAGAGGTGGCTTTATGCTCAGTCTCCTGTCGGGGTAGCTTTCTCAAGAAGGAAGAACTAAAAGCACACATTTCCTGAAAAAGATTTGGAAAATGAGATTAAAAAAAAAACAATGATTAGCAAATGATGGTTCCTTGATTAATCTTTTTAGCAAGGCTGAATCAGTAGAAAGCTACACCTTGAAATGCTTTTATAGACAAACACATGCAGAAATATGAAAACACTCTACCAATTACCTAGGGGTGTTATCGGTGCTTTACTTAGTTGAGTTTTCAACGGGTGCTATGTACAGTGCCTCCTTTTGCATTTAGCAATATCTGTTTTCATAAGCATTGTAGTTTTAGCAGCTTCATCTAAAATTCTATCAATCTAGATTATTTACTTACACGTAATTAAGAACATTAAGAGTCCTTTTTCTGAGTAAACAAACTGCACTATATATACATTTTTTAAAAATCTAATTGTTACATTTTTTAAATCTGGGACTTTTTTTTTTTCCTTTCTGGTCAAATTTTCCACCCCAAAAATGAACCTACTGGGTCTTTCTGTCGTAAAGATACGCTCAAGCTTGGTTTCCTTTGAGTTACAATAGGAAAATGCCAGACTCTTTTTTTCTTAAATAATTGCTCAAGTGTAGAAAGAGTACAAAAGAATATAAGAACAAAATGAAATGTGAGGGATACAGAGGAAAGAAATTGAAGAAAGTAGAGAGGAAGAGAGAGGAGAGAAGCAAAAACTAACTGGGATAAAAGAAGCTTATCAAACAGCTTTCAAAATTGCTTTGACCAACATAAGACACACCCATTAAAATCATCATCATTCATTGAGATGTTAAACAGCTAAGGGAAACTCTTAAGTGAATCTTGGTTGATACTTGTGGACCAGTTTTTCCATTCATGCCTGACTTTTTTTTGGCTGTGCGACTCAGCTTGTGGGATCTTAGTTCCCAGACCAGGAACTGAACCCCAGCCCTTAGTAATGAGAGCACAGAGTCCTAATCACTGAACCACCAGAGAATTCCTTCAAGCATAACATTCTGAAGAGAAACTTACATTAAACATCCATATCCACACAAGGAGGTGGGGAAAAAGTTTTCAAAGCATTTACCATCTAGAATTAAGTCATACATACACAAAATAAACAAGACTTTGTATAATGTATTATTATATGTTACCTACTGTAGGGGTAAAAATAAAGAAGATTTTAAATGAAGGAATTATTGAGACATACTTTACTCCTGAGTACCTTGGCTAGCAGTTATATTCTTAACCAGTTAAGCAAGTCTTTAAGTGTATAAACCATTTGGAATCCCTAAGTCTAATGAATTGCAGCAGATATATAATTGATTCTGAAATTGGCATGTAGGTGTGCATTTCAAGTTCCCTTTAGAGCTGACTTAGTACCATGGCAATGAACCACATATGCACATGAGTCGTTAGTTACTATAGAGCCTTGAATTTAAGCCATGTAGCTTAACCAATATTCAGTGGACATTTATAGGTATCATATATAAATTGGGTAAATGATAAAAAGAAAAGCATTAAGAATAAGAAAAACATATGGGAAACTATTTGCTTCTTCCAATTAATCTAAAATACACCAGAAGCTTTTTCTCATTTATGAAGAAAAGAATCTTGTTCTTGTGAAGAATTACTGACCCAAAGAAAAGTCAGATGAGGACTGCAACTAAACAAACAATAAAAGCAACAATAACAACAACCAAAAACATTGCTTTTTTAGGAGAAAAATATGAAAAGTAGTAAATTCACCCATTTTAGAAATTAAGAAGAAAAGACATAAAATTTAATACACACAATAAATAATAAATATTCTTCTAGTTTCCTATGATGGCTAATTAAGAAAAAGCCCATGTGGAAAGTTTGGAAGAGAGATGAATATAACAAGGTAATTAACTCTTTGCTCCTTCAACCTTAAAGGAGAAAGAGCAGAATAAGATTTCTTTTAAGTTTGGACCTGAAGCAACCTCAGAGATCAAATCTGTGCAAAAGAAATAAAAGGATTCTAGTAGCTCTTCATCTCGAGTCAGATCTTGTTTTTGGCCTCACTCTGATCTTGGCACCCCAAAGTCTCAGCCCTGGGGTTCTCTGCTCTTTGATTGAGCTCCTGCCTTTTATCACATGTGTGCTGTGTGCTAAGTCACTTCAGTGGTGTCCACCTCTGTGCCACCCAATGGACTTGTAGCCCACCAGGCTCCTCTGTCCATGGGATTCTCCAGGCAAGAATACTGGAGTGGGTCGCCATGCCCTTCTCCAGGGGATTTTTCAGACCCAAGGGACAAATCTGAGTCTCTTATGTCTCCTGCTTTGGCAGGCAGGTTCTTTACCGCTAGCACCACCTAGGAAGTCCTTCTCTCACACATAGTCAGCAGCTTTGTTCTCATGGGCCTTCTGTGATGGAATCCACCATCTGGTATTCATTCTGTTACATTTGGATAGTTCTTGACAGTTGAGGATGCACTTTTTCATCCATCATCTCATTTAGTCATGCTAATATCCTTACGATATAGGTAAACCATAGCTTTAGTTCCCAGCTTCAGAAGAAGCATCTCAAAATCATACTGCTAGTACATTGCAGAGCTGCGACTAGTGGTCATATGACAAGGTGCCATTTCCCCCTTTTCCTTTAGGCTGGATTTCCTACTTTGTTCTTCATTTAAATTGTGGGCATAAGAATAAGTTAAAATGACAGTACTTGTATTGGGTGGAGAGAAGACAGAAAAGGAGGAGAAGGAGAAGAAGGATGGGGAAGAAGAAAAAGAGTAGGACAAAAAACAAAACCATCTCCTCTCTGCAGGTTTTTCTGTGCAGTTGAGAAGGAGAAATCTTTAAATTATTTCCTTTCTGCTTACAGAGATTAGTAAGGAGAGAAACACTTTCTAAAATTTGTATCCTATAAATGAAAACCTAATTCCAAATCCATCCCAGTGCTTTGTGTTTTAAAGGATACAAATCTGAGGTAGATAAACCATTGAAAAGCTGTTTAATGAGCTCTTGGTATGCATATATAGACTACAAGCTTGATTTTGAGTACAAGATGGAGACATATTCTGTTTATGAAATTAAAGGAACTTGGGGAAATTGAAAAAAAAATGGTAGAGAGGAAAAGAATATAGTCTTAGGATAGACATACACTAGAACCTAAAGATGACATATCTAGCAACAAATTCCTCATGGTGGGATATAGTTGATTATAATTTTTTTTTTTTAGTAGAGGGGTATATTACACTCGGTTCTCAGCTTATACTTCAATTTAATCTCCATCTGTAACTTTAAAACTCCAGTGAAATTCTGAGACACAGAAGTGACTTGATTTATTTCCGCATTTGGGGAATGAAGGCATAGACAAGGCAGACAGGAGTGACAGTGCAGAAGGTATGATTTAAAATAAAGATGTGTAGAATGTTATGGAAGCAGGAAATAAGGACAGAAAATGATTAGGAAAAATGGAAGCCCCTGAGAATGAATACTAAAAGAAAATAAGAAAACCCATAATACAAGAAGTTTTAATTTGTTGATGTTGTAGACACTTGACATTTTTGGCTGCTCAACATCTACCTAACCTTCTCTTAGAATCGAAAATCCTGTTTGAGGAGTTAATTATTTCTTACTGAATATAATCAGGCTTGGGAATTGGATGTTGTCTTGAATAGAGGAACAAAAAGACAATGCTGGAATTCTAGTCCATCTGACCTAGTACAAACCCAACCTGGCTATTTTCACCAAAAGGCAGCTCTTGTTGGGTTCTGCTTCCTAACCTCCATAGCTTCTGGGGCTCCAGCCAATCCCAAGCCAACGTCCAGCCTCCCTTTAATATGAGTCTCTATCCCTGGAATTCTGTCAGTTGCAGAAAAATAGAAAAACCTGGCTCAAGTGAGTTGCTCTGAGAAAATTACTATTTTGGGAGCAAGAATTGTGGATGTAGAGTGTTTTTTATCATCCCACTCTTTCATCTTGATAGGTAAGCTTTTCATTGGCTGTCCCTCTTATGTTCACAGAAAGCTACAGAAATCTAGTCATCACATCATCACCACATCTCTCTTTCCAGACACAGGAGAAGGGATTTTTTTTTTTCTTACCTGGGTCCCTTTCTGCAATTAAGGAAAGTTTTTCTCAGAAACCCATTAGAAGAATTCCCCACACATCTCACAGTATCATATATGCATAAACTGGTTTCAGGGATGGAAATGACTTCTGTTCAGTTAGGATTTAACCCTGGGCCATAATGAGTGAGGGATAAATAGACACACAAACAAAACTAGGGCATATTTTACAAAGATACAAGGAAGGAGATGGAGGTTGGGTGGGTAAAAAAATACTTCTCCCAATAAATACATTTATGTCTTATTTATTCAGATTTGTTCTCTGTGGCTTGCAAAGAATTCTAATTAATATACTTGGTTACAGCTACCACTGGGATTATTTAAATTGTAGATAGCTTTCTATATACACACACACACTCACGCACACACATGACTTGCTTCTACTTTCAAAATTCTTTTTTTCTTTTTTGTTCTGTGTTTATGTATGTGAAAGAATGAGTTGGGTTTTAGAAATGTATTTTGTAGTCTTCTAGGTGTCAAGCATTTATTGACCATGACTTTAATTTCTTAGTAATAATTTCCCCCAATCCCTAATGTCATATTTTTGCATTTATTCATATATTCCTTTCTTGTTCATTCAGTAATTCATCTAGTCATTAATTTCTTTTTTTTCCCTCAAAGATGTGCTATGAGGTATTTAATATGTATATGGAAGGCATTGTGTTAGCAAGGAAAAGCAAATGTTAAACCACATTTATGTAACCTTAAAAATAAATGCATGTATTTTTTTTCTTTTTATAACATTTTTAAAAGGGGAGTGATGGGACAAAAATGAGGTACACATGGACATTCCCAATTTTCCCTCATTTGCTAACATGGTTTCTTGTGTTCTGAGGTGAGCTCAGCTCTGAGAGTCCTGCTTTGACAGACAAGTTCTTCTGAGCTTTAGGCATGAGAAGAGGGAGGAAAGGAAGAGAGAACAAAAGTTCAGAAGGTTAACTTTGGGGGAGGAGGTTATCTTGACTTGAGACTGGAATTTGAAGACAGATGTAAAGGAGCAGAAGCAGCTGCCGCGTGTGAATCGCTGGATGGGGGAGGCAAAGGGGGATTTTTAAAGTTCTCTGTTTCCTTCATCATGTTCAAAAAAAAAAAAACAAATGAAGAGCTTGAGTTATTCTGAAATTATTTGTGGTTGCTGCACTATCATGTGTTTTTGTAACCATGGTGTTGCTCATGTGGGTTATTGTTTTGTAATATCTAGGGTTCTGTTTGATTACATGAGACAGGAATCAACTCACATTAATGAGGCATAAAATTTGGCTTCTGTGTGGAACAGTTTTAGGAGATGATCTTGGACAATGTGAGGACCCCTTGCTCGGGCAGCATTCTCTGGGATCTGGCTCAGTCTGTGTGTCTATCTCTCTTTGTCATTCTTTCTGTCTTAAGGTCCTCCTCCGGATTGTTTTCTCTGTAAAAGGCTATCTCTGTGTGGTGGGAAAGATGACTCATCGTATTTCACAGGATTGTTACAGCCTGAGAAGAAAGAGTCAATCATATCTAGCATCCAAATCAGATCCTGGTAAAAATCTCACTTTCCTACCTGATTCACTTTCCTGCACTTCTGGGGGATGGAGGAGAACCTAGCGAGACATAGTTTGAGATGACTGCTCCAGTGTTACAGAGGGATAACTCTTTCAGTCCGTGGTACAAGAAACTTCCCAGCCGCTGAGCAGAGTGATACGGCATGTCTAGGTGACAGCGCATCTCTTGTTAACCAAGTGTCCTCTCAGTTATTTACATTCAAGATCAAATTCTTACTGAAATTTAGGTATCTAATTGTCTTTTCAGAAAGTTGTTCAGAGGTTTACACTCCAAGTAGCTTTGCAACAAACATTGTTGGCTGTGCAGAAAAAAGTTTCCCAGGTGGCTCAGTGGTAAAGAATCTGCCTGCCAATGCAGGAGACATAAGGGACATGGGTTCGATCCCTGTCTCAGGAAGATCCCCTAGAGGAGGAAACGGTAACGGTTCTAGTATTCTTTCCTGGAAAATCCCATGGACAGAGGAAAACTATGGAGAACAGGATAAAGATTCCTCCAAAAATTAAGATTAAAACTACCATATAATCCAGCTGTCTCACTTCTGGGTATTTACCAAAGAATTAAAAAAAAAAAAAAAAAACCTAATTCAAAAACATATGTGTATGAGTGCTCAGTCACTCAGTTGTGTCCGACTCTTTGTGATCCTTTGAATTGTAGCCCACCAGGCTTCTCTGTCCATGGGATTGTCCAGGTGAGAATACTGGAGCAGGTTACCATTTCCTTCTCCAAGGGATCTTCCCTACCCAGGGATCGAACCTGTATTTCCTGCATCTCCTGCATTGCAGGTGGATTCCTTACTGCTAAGTCATCAGGGAAGCCCTTAATTAAGAAACACATAGGTACTTCTAAGTTCATCATGGCATTGTTTACAACAGCCAGGATATAGAAACAACGTAAATCTCATCAATGGAAGAATGGATAAAGAAGATATTATAGTATTTTATATATATGTATATATATACACACATATATTTATACACAATGGAATACCACTCAGTCATTAAAAAAAAGATGAACTCTTGCCATTTGTGACAACATGAATGGACCTCGAGAATATTATGCTAAGTGAAATAAGTCAGACAAAGAGAGACAAATACCAGATGATTTCACTCATATATGGAATATAAAAAACAGACAACAAAAATAAAGGAACAAGTCAAACAAAAAATAAATATGTAGCTGCAGAGAATAGAGTAGTGGTTACCAGAGGGTAAGAGTTGGGTGAAGGGTGAGTTGGATAAAAAGGATCAACTGTATAGTGAGAGATGGAAACAAATTGCTGGCGGTGAGCATGTTGCAGTGTTCACAAAAGTAAAAATATCAGGTAGCATACATGAAACTTATAAACCAATGCTACCTCAATAAAATGTTCTAAATAAATAAGCAGGAAGGAAAAAACCCAAACAAAACAAAACTTCCTGTGGATTGTTATGAAAAGTTTTCAATTTCCAATGATAGAAATGTTTGGGGGGTACATTCTGAGTTTAACCAAATTGGAAGTACAAATAGAACCCTGATCTTTCTTTTGTATGCCTAAAACTTACACAAGAGTTAAAGAGGTCAAAGTCCTGAGCCCTGGTTATATAAAGGACTGGTGGCTTTAAAGAGGGATGTAATGGTTGGTGACCAAAAATGACTCAGAAGATACTTTGGGCTCTGACTATGAAGCTTTACTCAATACAGAAGAAAGTGGGGGGGGGGGGGGGTTATATTAATAAATATATTCGAATAATCTTTTGTAGGTAAACATAATAAAATTTGTGTACATACTGTTCATGGTACATATGGTACATTGAGCTATTGTTCCCAATTCCTCCCTGTTTTGGGGTTATACTATATGTGTGTGTGTGTATATATATATATATATATACATATATATGTATATATATATATATATATATGCCCTTTTCCATTGACTTGGGATCATCTCCCACTAGAGGGGGCAGAGTACTGTCCCCAACCCGCTGGTGTTGGGCTTGGCCACGTGACTTGCTTTGGCCAACAGAATTGGGTGGAGGTTAACAGTGTGCCTCTCCAAGCTGAGGTTTTAAGAGGTGTTGCATGTTCCCTTTGCTTGACTATCTATCATTAACTGTGAGAACACAATGGGGGAAGCATATGAACATATATGATGTAGACCTTAATTTAACCGAGCCTGCAATTTGAGCCCAGAGCTGAATCTTGAAATTGAGTTTTTAAAAGTGAATCGCTATAGCTCACAGACCCATGAGGGAGAAATAAATGCTTGTTGTTTTAAATCACTGAATTTTGGGGTGGTTTTTCGTGAAGCATTATTGTAGCAATAGCTGACTAATAGAATAGTATTTCTTTCCTCTCCCTACAATTGTTTCAAAATTGATGATGCATCTTAGAACGCCTGACATTGTAGAATCAAGGAAATTCAGTAATACAATTAATACATTATACAGTTAATCATTTAATTAGAATTATGAAGTGGTACAAAAATGATCTGAAGAACACAAAACACAGAGAACTAATCTAATCTTAGAGTCAGGAAGTGTTTCTCTGAGGAAATGACGTTAAAGCTGAAACCTAGCTTTTGGCTACACCAAGTTGGGGGACATGGGGATGGGAGTATTCTGAGTGAAGGTAATAGTCTGCAAAGTCTTTGAGGCAAGAAATAGGTCACTGAGTACAGAGAAGTATCTGGAAAGCAGAGAGGAAAGAGGAAAGTGCCAAGAGAAAAGAGGTTGGTGAGGTTCAGTTTATCACAGTGTTATGGGCCGAACTGTGTCTCCCTCAAAATTCTTATACTGATGTCCTAAAATCCCGTAACTGAGAATGTGACTGATATGGAGCTAAGGTGTTAAAGTGTAATTAAGTTAAAATGAAGTCATTAGGTAGAGTCCAAGGTCAAAATGACTAATGTCCTTAGGAAGAGGAGATTAGGACACAGACATGTATTTTAATGCTTTATTCATCTTTTAGAATGTTTTAAACATTTAAAATGTATGTTTTTACAGTCTTGGTCTTACAGTTCTATTACCTCAAACTCCTTGGAGTTTAATTCTTCTGTATTTACTCTTTCCTATGTCTCTCAAGGTAGATTGTTACCTTATATGTGTTGTAATTTTGAATGGTCAACCCATTTTTGATAGGCTTCATCTGGAGGCATCAGGTATGGCCTGTGATGAGGTTTTATCACACCAAATTTTTACTGTTTGCTTCTGCTTGGAATACATTGAATCTCAGTATGGAGTGTTCGGGCCATGTGGTTGACATGAAGCTCATGTGAGGTGCATGTCTTTGATTACAATTTCTCTGGAAAGGCTTACTGTCTACCCCCCCGCCACACCCAGGCCTCAATAGCTTGCTTCCTTGTGGTCTCTTTTGCTAGTGTGCAGATTATTTCTTCCCTATCATTTTACGGAAGGGGAAGCCCTTAAATGATCCTGGATTTATCCCCACCTCCCTACAGAATTTCCAAGGCCTTGTTTCCTGTGCCTTTCTGGGTATGAAGATGAAAGCTGCTATGCTTCTGAGTCATAGTCACCACCCTAGTCCACCCCAGCTCCTACGCTGCCTTGTTAGGTCTTGCAGTCACCACTTGGGTTCTTAGTTCCCTTTTTCTTTTGGCCCTTGGATTCTTCTTATTTTTCTGCACACTCAACTCTCAATTAAAGAGGATAATGAAAACATTTCATGGGAAAACTTGTCTGCTTCTCCTTCCCCTTCCTGAATAATTTATTTCTAAAGCCACAGCAAACAACAACAAAGCTACTAGGTGACACAGAGCAAGATAAGAGAACATAAGGGTCCAAACAAGATGAAGAGAATAGCCAGTCAAGGTGGCAGGCAAAATGCCCGAGGAATCAGCCTGAACAGGGCGAGAAGGTATCCACACAGGGGAGTCAGAGCCCAAGCAGGGAGAAGAGGCATCTGTGTGTGGGAGGGAGTCATAGAAGGATGGGAGATGGTTGCATAAAGTGAGGTTGATTGCATAAGTCAACATCTGAAGAACTCTGGAAGCTTGTATTCTCATTATTAGAGAAGCTTACATATATGGAGAAGGGAGAAAACTAGAATCAACATGTGACTGGAAGTGTAAGATGAGCTCATGGTTTTCAGCATATGTATAATTTATAGAGAGACAGTTTTCAATTTCCATAGATAGAAATAAATGTCAATGAAAATACATGGTACACACATAAGTATACATCCTGGCTCTAACTTCTGATAGAGCCAGGAAGCACCAACACTTCAATAACAATGAACATACAGTACTCGAGTCTTGGCTTCCAAATACTATTTTCCAGTAAAAAAAAAAAAAAGAAAACGAATTTTTAGAGAAATGGCTGATTCTAGGACTGAGGGGGAATAAAATTACAAGAAAAATCTGGAACTTCTACCATAAACCAAAGATCTGAAACTTCTACCATAAGCCAAAAATATGTTTAAAAGAAATGATGGGGGACATATCAAAAAAGCCTAAAGGTCAGTTTAAATGGACTCCTACTAGCCACATTGGACATAATTTGAGTATTAACACTGATAGTAGGGACTTCCCTGGCAGTCCAGTCGTTAAGACTTTGTGGGGGTGCAGGTTCAGTCCCTGGTTGGGGAGCTAAGATCCCACATGCCTCGTGGCCAAAAAAACAAAACATAAAGCAGAAACAATATTGTAAAAAATTCAATAAAGACTTTTTAAATGGTCCACATCAAAAAATAAAAACTTTAAAAAATACTAATAGTAATGTGATAATAACTTTTAGAATTTACAATATTAAGTAAAATAAAAGGCCATACTGACATAAATGCATGAATGAAAGGATTTAAATTTGATGAAGAACAGGATACGGTATGTTTTCAAAATACCTCACCACAAAAGGGGGAAAGTATATGGTGGAAAAGCCTGGAGGACATCACTTTTAGCAAGTGGTGACAGAGAACATCAGCTATTGAAACCATGCATGACTTGGTCTGATGCTTTGAGAGGAACACTGTATCACTTCTGTGATACTGTGACCTGAATCAAATTATGAGGAGACTTCAGGCAAACTGGGGGCGATTCTACAAAGTAACTGAACTCTTCTTTAAAGTATCAATACTGGACTGAAAGTCAAGCATAAACTGAAGAATATTCCAGACTAGGAGACTAAAGAGACATGATAAGTAATAAGGTGTGTGCTTCTGAAGTGGATCCTTTGGTTACAAAAATTGTTGTTGCCTCAAATGAAACTGGAATGTGGTCTGTGCAGGAGTGTATCAAAATTCATTCCCTGGTTTTTTTAGTTGTGTTGTAGTCAGTAGGAGGACGCTCTTATTTGTAGGAAACACACATTGAAGTGTTTGGAGCTAATGCACCATCTGGTCAGCAGTCTCTAAGTATTCAGGAAAAAGACAAGCTATTTGTACTGTGCATGCTAAGTCGTTTCAGTTGTGTCTGACTCTTTGAGACCTATGAACTGTAGCCTGCGGGGCTGCTCTGTCCATGGATTCTCCAGGCAAGAATACTGGAGTGGGTTGCCAGTCCCTCCTCCAGGGGTCTTCCCAACCCAGGGATTGAACCTGGGTCTCTTATGTCTCCTGCATTTGCAGGTGGTTTCTTTACCACTAGCACCACATGGAAAGTCCATATTTGTGCTGTAGGTCTAGCTTTTTTGCTAGAGGCGGAAAAGAAGAATTTCTGATTGTTTCAAAATCTAAAGCATCTAATAGCAAAAAAATACAAAACAAAAAAACAAGCAAACAAAAAACCATGTGTAATGTAACTCAGTACTAACGATTCTATTCAACAAACTAGGGGGAAAAAAACCCAGGCAATTAAACTCCTAAGAAAATAGGGGAGGGGGGAAGGTCAAACAACAGAATTAACGAAGTAGGAGACAAAGAAGAGAGAAAAGAGAGGAAGGTGTCCACTCTTCACCACTGAACAGCTACTAAGACTTTTTTCCTTACTTGCTGAGGCAATGGTTGCTCTTAAGAGAGGGGAAAAGACAGTTCTCAGATTTTGAATTTCAAAATTCTGGGCATTTGTGTATCAGACATGCCCTAAAGATCTGAAAGCATGATATTAATATCACAAACCAAATATTTGGGGGAAAGAGTTGAAAAGTCAGTGTTTTTCACTGTATATTAAATGAAGTTTCTATAGTTAAAGAAGAGAAGTAAAGGAGAAAATGGTCAGAAGGGAAAAGCACAGAGCTGGTGGTGTCTCTGAGAAGGGTCTTTGCTCTGCTCTTCCTGCACATGGTCTGGAAGAAATGCCCATGATTAGCAGAATCTGGGAACAGAGAGCTCTCTGGTCTTGTATCTTGGGGGAATTCCAGAAACCTCTAGCCTTACCTGTGCCCACCACAATGCAGAAGCAGTTGAAGAGAGGTCGCGGTGTGAGTGTTCAGGTAACCAGAGAGTGCCTCTGTGTTCCTGCCATCCCAATGCATCTCTGAAAGAGCCACAGAGTTTCTATAGGCCCAGAAGTCTAAGGACATTAAACCTAACATGTTAGGGCTAGGACTGGCTTAGACAAATTAATAAGGTCCAGATAGGATGGTGACATCTCAGAGATTCACACAGATCAACACTGGAGGACCAGAAGTGGTAA
Organism: Dama dama; assembly: GCF_033118175.1. Classification (NCBI taxonomy): domain Eukaryota; kingdom Metazoa; phylum Chordata; class Mammalia; order Artiodactyla; family Cervidae; genus Dama; species Dama dama. The sequence goes on from NC_083713.1 coordinate 54,350,772, forward strand.
CACATCTCTTAGTGAATGTCAGTGTGAATGGGTGATGGTTCCCATCCTAGCATCCTGTTTGTAAACTATTCTGAATATAATCCCCAAAGCATCCCAATGGCTTTTTTTACAAGTTACTCAATGGATGGATGGAGAGATGGATGGATGGATGGATGGATGGATAATTAAAGGGCGATTCCTAAATTACTTCATAGCTGTTAGTAGTCTAAAAGCTACTGTGTTATAGAATTTCATACCACTAAAAATGCCACTAAGAGAATGGCCAAATCACCCTCATTTATTTCTGCCCATCCTAGCATTGCTTTTCCAAGATCACAGCAACTACGACTAGTAGAAGAGTAGGTTCTAATATAATTTTCATCTGCAGCTGCAATAGCCCCAAAGTCCGGACAGAAAGTAAGTGACTTTGCAAAACAGTACATTAGGAAAAAACCGCATTGGAAGTTTCTGACACTAAAAAGTATTTTTTACGAAAGACATGTCTTTCATGTTTGCTTGTTTATGGAAGACAAATAAAAGACATTTGAATTGTTTTCTGCCCTGTTTGGACTCTTCTCTTTTTCTCTTGGCCTTACCAGGTCTTTATTTGTATACTTAGGGAGATCTTTGTGGAAGGAAATTTGTAATTCTAAAGCAGTCGACAAATGAACACTCACACAGCATAACCAAACCACGATTTTATGCAGACTTTTCTCTTTCTTAGATTCTGAGTTCTTAAAGGCAAATGTGGATGCAGTGGTGTGTCACAAGTGCTATCAGAGAAGTCCAAGGGAAAAGAGTACAACATGATGATCAGCCTTGGCCGTCTCCACATACAGTGTGATTATATTGTAATACTGTTTGATGCAATGATATGTTTGATCAGTTTCAAGAGATGAATATCACCTCACTTCAAACAATATGATACAGTCTCATTGTATGGAATTATGGCTGCTGTCAATCAGCATATGGCATAACCCTTAAAGTGCCATCTTCAGGGAATGTCATAAAAATGATTGCAACACTTGCATTAATTAGTAAGTTTTTGCACTAAAACCAAGAAAAACCTGTTAAGACAATTCATCTGCTATATCTCTGTTCATTTTTGTTATTATAGAAACGTGTACATAACCCATCCTTGCAAACACTCAGCCGATTAACTCAACTTACTAGAACAGCCATTATAATAAAAATCCTAGTTATGATTATAAGCCTCCTTCCCCATACAAGTCAGTAAACTGTATTTTCTCTATTTTGTTTTATAAACTCCAATATACCCTTACCTTGAACCAACTATCCTATCAAAATGAGTGGCAGGTGCAAAATAAAGGCAAATATTAAATAATCATGAAGTCTGCGGTCTTGACAAGACAAACAAAATTTAAGCTCAACAGATGACAAATAAATGGCATTGGTGCATGTTTAGATAGAATAAATACAGATTAATACAGAGTATTTTGAATGTCATTAATTTTACTTTCTCAATGTTAATTGTTAAATACAACATTTTGAGAGAATAAGAATTACAATCCTTTTTTATATTAGTTATGGAATATTTTCCCTCTTGGCTGAGGTTGTGTTTCTCTGTTACCCATTATTTTGCCTTTGTCACCCATTTTAACTATTTTGATTTTCCCCAATAATACACAATATGAGAAGTTAGTGGTTTGAAATGGTACATACTGATTTAACCTGAGACTTAACACATTTTCCCAAGGGGGCTAGACACCCCCAGATTCAACTTTGTTTGTTGACAGTGTATGTATCACTTATTGTGAACCTTTTCCCAAGAAATTCCTCTCCCACCTTGTCTGCTGACACTCTCCTTTCCACTTTTCACCAGTGTCCTTTATGCCCGTTATTAACTGAGCAACCACCCCCTGTGGTAGACAGCCTTCTAAGGTAGCCTCCAATGATCCCTGACTCCCTGTGCTAATTCAGTCATGTCCAAATCTTTGTGATCACAAGGACTGCAGCCCACCAGGCTCCTCTGTCCATGGAATTCTCCTGGCAAGAATATTGGCATGGGTTGCCATGCCCTCCTCCAGGGGATCTTCCCGACCCAGCAATTGAACCCACATCTCTTACATCTGTTGCATTGGCAGGCAGGTTCTTTACCACTAGCGATATCCGGGAAGCCCTCCCTGACTCCCAGTATTCACTTACTTGTACAGTTCACCCCTCCCCATGCCCTTGAACCTAGTGCCTTGCTTTTAAAGAATAGAATATGAACAAAGTTATCGGGTTATAGAAGACCATGACTTCTGGTTTGCCAGCAGGGTCTCTCTCTTGCTGACTTTGAGGAACCAAGTGTCCATGTTGGAGAGCCATATCTGACCGACAGCAGCCTCTGACCGATGGCCGGCTAGGAGCTGAGACCATTCCAGTAGCCCATGAAGAACTGAATCCAGGCAACTGCTAAAGTGAGCACTGAAGCAGATCCGTCTCCTCTAACGTGACTGTGGCACCGGTTGACATCTAGATTATAGCCTCCTGAGAGACCCTGAAGCAGGGGACCCTGCTAGGCTCTCCTGAGAATCTAAACCCACAGAAACTGTGAGATAGTAAATGTGTGTGGTTTAAGTCACTGGCATTCCCAGATGGCTCAGATGGTAAAGAATCTGCCTGCAATGCAGGAGACCCAGGTTCTATCCCTGGGTCAGGAAGATCCCCTGGAGAAAGAAATGGCTACCCACTCCAGTATTCTTGCCTGGAGAATCCCACAGACAGAGGAGCTTGGCAGGCTACAGTCCATAGGGTTGCAAAGAGTCAGACATGACTAAGCAACTAACACTCTAAGTCACTAAAATTTCAGTTTGCTGTGTAGCAATAGACAACTAATATAACTCCCGTCTCTCAGTGAACATGCTTGACAGCTCACTGCCCCCGCTTTTTGTGGTGAGTTATAGAGTGCAGTGGGTCTAGAGATCTTCACACCAATCTTCAAAATATAGATTTCATCCTCACTGGAAGTCTATAAGGAAAAGCTGCCCAGTCCACAAAGAAATTTGTGAAATCTGTAAGACCTTCTCACAAAGACCTTACCATTATTCATGAGCAAGAAATATTGACCAGCATTTACTCCTTGGGATAAGCTTGTAAAGCTTTGAGGTATAAAGGTGCTATTTCTTTTTCCAAGGCAAGGTTTGGCATCTACACTTACTGGGACTATAGAAATATAAAATGGTTTTTATTCATGTTGTGAGTGCTATATTCTTAGACACCTCTCTCTTGTTTCACAGATTTTTTTCACACTGCCACATCATGTCAGCAGCTTCTTGAGCTCTAGACTTTTTGGGCAAATTGTTAACAATCCCAATAGAGCCTTCAAAAAACTTAGAGGTAGGTGGTCGTATTACCAGTAACTTATGTGATTTATAGACTTGTTTCTACAACAGGGTTGTATAATTTTTAAATTATTTTATCATTTACTCAGTTATCCACATTAATAGAGGGGGACTATGATAAAACAATTTAGTCAATAACCAAATACGTTTTAGTTTTAGATTTTGTTTATGAAAAAAATATATATATACACATATTTTAACTCTCCTAGGTATGTTTAACCTAATATTAAGATCTCCTTGTTTCTTTGATTCATATTTAGTGCTAGGGCAAAGAGAAGACAACGCAACTGAGTAGAAGAGGAGAGTTAATTTGGTACTGAACATGATTCATGGGTGGGCCATGTGTGATTTATCAAGAACTGATTTATTTAAAAGGTCCCTAAGTAGTCTAGGATTTAAAACAACAATGGAAAAACAATAACAACAATAACCAATAAAACTTCTTTCCTTATTAGATTAACAAAGATTTTTAAAATGAATTATATCCAGGCAAGGTTATAGAGAAAATGGCTTACACACAGTTGGTGGGAGTGTAAATTGGCACATCCTTTTTTCTAGAATAATTTAACAACATAGTTTAACATTTTAAGTCCATTTCATGTCTAAGAATTTGTGCCAAGAAAATAAGTCTGAATTTGCAAAGATGTTAAACGATATTTATTGAAGCACTGTTTATAAGAATGAAAATTGAATGTAACCTAAATATCTGTCAATAGAATTAAACACATGATGAAATGTACAAAATAGAGGCTACCATAGCCAGTTAAAGGGAAACACTTGTATCATGGAAAGGAATCAGAAATATAATGTTAAATTTTTAGCTAGTCATTCAACAAAATGTACATACTATGACTCCAATTTTTTAAGTCAACCTTGTAAGTGCATGGATTAACAGCAGAGAGATATATACATACACCAAATCATAAAAACTGATTTTCTCTAATAGACGAATTATCTTGAGATATTTGAATATTTTCCAGTGAGATGTATTATTTAGCAGTCAGAAAAGATAGCTATTTTCCCTTTGAAAAGAATTCTAGATATTAATTTTTGCTTTTTCTGTTTTGGACACTGAAAAAAAAATTAGCACATAATCATCTGTTTCCTCTTGTCCTCCAGGTGCTCATCTAGTTTTAATTAGCTCAGCTAACATTTATTAAGCACCTATCGTGTTCTGTGATAGTCACTGTGAAGAAGCAATAATAAACAAGAGTCTCTGACTCTGATGAAAAAGACACGTGAAACTTCATGTGAAATAAAGCAGCAATCCCCAACCTTTTTGGCACCAGGAACAGGTTTCTTGGAAGACAATTTTTCCATGGACGGAGGAGGTGGGGATGTTTCAGGAGATAATGAGAGCAACGGGGAGTGACACTCACCTGCCCCTGACCTGTGTGACCAGGTTCCTAACAGGCCACGGACCGGTACTGGTCCACAACTCAGGCTTTGGGGAGCCCTGAAATAAGGTGTATAAATGTTATATTAGAGTAGATGTATTTAAGATATGGGGCTTCCCTGGTAGCTCAGCTGATAAAAGAATCCACTGGCAATGCAGGAGATCCTCGTTTGATTCCTGGGTTGGGAAAATCCCCTGGAGAAGGGATAGGCTACCCACTCCAGTATTCATGGGCTTCCCTGGTAGCTCAGATGATAAAGAATCTTCCTGCAATGTGGAAGACCTGGGTTCTATCCCTGGTTGGGAAATCCCCTGGAGGAGGGCGTGGCAACCTACTCCAATTCTTGCCTGAAGAATCCCCATGGACAGAGAAGCCTGGCGGAGTACAGTCCATGGGGTCACAAAGAGTCAGACACGACTGAGTGATTAAGCACAGCATGGCACATTTAAGATTGGGTGGGGTCACAGAGGAGGGAGCCATTCGTTTAAAATTACTAACAGTTCGTGAATTTCTATGTTGTCTCTGCGGGTACTTTTTCCACTACAAAAGTGTAAATATCTTGAGACTGATTCTATAACTTATACTTTTAAAATAACTTATTTGGAATCCAGAATCTTGGTGATAGTATGCCAGGTACTCATAAAATACATTTAATGTTCAGATTATTTATTTGCTAGAGTAGTGGGTTTTGAATTTTTGGAATTCAAGACTGAAGTTCCAATATGAAAATAGGCAGTAACACATTGGGATGGATTTAAAAACTCAAAGCACTCCACAAGTAAGCAGTAAGTTTAGGCATAGCAAGGTCTTAGGGTATTTTTGAAAGTATCCAAGATATCAAGATAAGCTAGGTCACATAGTTCTGCCTGAGAATAGAGCAAGTGTGTTCGAGCAGAATGTTTATATTCTAATAAAACCTCATAGGTGAACTATATTTGTTTGAACACATATATAATCCATATAGAATGTGTATCTAAATACACTTACATAAGCATATTTGGGAATCAAAGATTTAATGAACATGTCTTCCCTTCATTATTGAATTAAAGTTTGTTTTGTTTTATCACAAAGGGCTAACTGTTCAGTAGAACACCTACCCGAGTGAACATTTGGTCGGGATAGACACAAATAGGAACTCATTAGCTGAAAGCAGACCAACATGTGATCACACACCTGGGCGGGTGGGGCTGCTGGCCCAGCTGTTTCAGAGGAGACTGTAAGAATACAGAACTCAAAGACTGTCTGTCTGCTTCCAACAGAGCTAGTCAGTTGAGATTTTGTTCATATATTTTAAGAGACTAAAGAAAGTTGAGGCCAGCGGGGGAGAAGATCACTGGGACGGTTCGTTGAAAGAGTACTTGCCCCCAAAGATTGCTATACTTTCCCCACAGAGATTGACTTAATCTGCCACTTTCCTTTCTTCATTTTCCAATCATTAATCAGAGGACACACAGACAGAAGAAGAGCTGAGGAAGAGAAATAAAAGAAGAGAGGAATGAAGCAGAGAAAAACTGAATATGGTAGAAGGATCAGTTGCTCCATCTATCAATATGAGAATCTGGGGATATTCATGGTCCACAGTGACCACACTTGAAAAGAGTTCTTTGGGATGAATCCCACTGTGTGTGACTTAAGTGTTAAAAATAAGACAACACGCTCCAAATGGGATCACTTATGATAAACACTGTATCACCAAACTGAGACTTAATTACAGTTTCAGCTTTCCTAGAAATGGAATCTTAAACCAGTCCATCAGGAATCTTCATATTAGCTATGAATAACTAATAATCTCCAGATTATTAGTTACATAATCTGCCTGCTAGTTCCCTGTGTGCTGCATGCTAAGTTGCTTCAAGTCATGTCTGACCCTTTGCGACCCAATGGGATTGTAGCCCACCAGGCTCCTCTGTCCATGTGATTCTCCAGGCAAGAATATTGAAGTGGGTTGCCATGTCCTCCTCCAGGGGATCTTTCCAACCCAGGATCGAACCTGGGTCTCCTGAATTGGCAGGCAGGCTCTTTGCCACTATGGGAAACCCTGGTAGATCCCTGCTATCCCCTAAAGGAAAATAATCTTGCAATAACCAATCCACTTTTTAGCTTAGTATAACATCCTTATTCCTGCTCCCTTCTGTCTACAAAAGTCTTTCATTTTGTACAGCTCCTCAGAGGTACTTTCTATTTGCAAAATTGAATGCTACTTAATTCAAATTGGTTTTTGCTCAAGTAGACTCTTAAAATTTTTCATATGCCTCACTTTATCTTTTAACATAAGCTGCAATTGCATTCCAAAGTCTGTGAAACATTGCTCAATTGAAAACTTTGTAGCCTTGAAATTGGGAGCTATGGGTCCTAGTCTGAGCCTTCTCTAAATAGCTGTGCAGTGGAGAGCCTGCCATTTGTTCTATAAGTGCACTTCAGTAGCCCTATTTATTAAAAAGAAAAAGAAAAACAATGCTTAACCTGTTAACCTCATCTCACATGACTAATGTGAAAATGTGAGACATCGAGTACATGAAAATGTCTTGAAAGATTTAAAACAAAGTGCAAAATTCAGACATTAAAATCAAATAAAAGTTTTTGGGGAGTTGTTGATGGAGTAAAATATTTCCATGAAAATATTAACTGATGACTTCAGTTAGTAAAAGTGTGTGACTTGCCAAAAAATGAATTGGTGTTAATTATAAAAATTACCTTTTAATTAATGCATTCATTAATGATCTACTAATCAATACTAATTGAAGGTTTATTATTTTAAGGAGGATGGGCAATTAGCAGTTTGACACCATGAAAAAGAGATAACCAACTGACGGATGGGTCCCCATCAAGTTTAATTTTAATTTGTTTTAAAAGTATCTTCTTGAGGAATGAGTTTAAATGCACATCACTCTTTCTCCTTTCAGAAAATGAATATATAAGTTGTTTAGAAAGCATATCTGAATCTGACCAAGAATGAAGTCTGGCATATGTAACAAGAAACGAGCACATCTTCTAAATGGGCTCGATGGTATGGTCTAAGTTCTATTCTCTCACACAGTAATATAACTGGATTGCTCTTTAAATTAAGTGAATTTGTATGTCCGCTTTCCCTTAATGGAATCAGTTTTGATATACTCTTTGTTCATGCTGTTACGGCTTCAGTCTAAGGGTTCTTTGTATTAACTTTTTAAAGTTACATCACAAAGAGGTTTTAAGATTTCCCAGCAGGCTTTTATTTAACCAAAGCTTTTGATCTCAAACCTGCTGGGGACTAGTGAAATCCTTACCAATTCTCCAGGAACTTCTCTCTATTGGAATTTGAAAAGACCCACCTGAAGGATTGAACTCCCGGTATGGTTTCAGCCACCCTTCTGATCAGGCTATTCAAGCAGCCAGCGAGGGTGTCTAGTGCACCCTTTGTGATCGGCTAAGCAGCCTAAGGTGTCCTTTGCATGAGCTGTTCTCCCGAGGAAATAAAAACCAGGAGGACACAGACCTATATACCTTATTTCCTGCTATCTTCAGTTAAAGGTGGATTGCAGGGGGTCTGCTTAACATCCTTTGCTACCTAAATACCTTTTGGACATGGGAACTCAATAAAAGAACTTTCATTGCCTCCATTACCCTACTGTGGTGCATAACAAATTAGATTTAAAAGGCTACTTTTTTCCCCCTTACAGCTATTTCCAACATTTTCTTTAAAATTTCAATTTAGTGTTTCGTGCCAGAATATTCTATAATATACTCTAAAACTCTTATGATACCAATAATGCCAACTGAACATTACTTCCAAAGAATCAGGCTCATATTCTTATAGACAAATTATAGTTTTTAATTAATATAAGGTAAAAAAAATAAAATTATGTTTAAAACATGTTAAATATGAAACTATATAAAACAAATGTTGTTCTTGGATAACTCTTTTTAAAATACAAACCTGCATTCATTTATTTGTCCCCAAATTCCCATTTTTGAAAAAAATTTCACTTGAGGTTGAAAAATATCAGTGCCACATTTCTCAAACCTATCTTGAGAAATGGTGAGATAAAAGTCTCAATGATAATATTTAAATATTATTTTTATAATATTTTAAAGTTCCATTGTGCAGAGGTGTTAGGGCATGTAAACAACACAGAACATAGAGAGCAAATACAACTTTGTAAAGAACACAGTATTTGCAGTACTGTATATGAGAACACATTTGCCTATAGACCACTTCTCCAACATAAACGTTTATCTTTACCTTTCTATTAATGTGATGTCAGATCTCTTCACTATTTAAAAAAATGTTTTGGACTCTGTTTTGATACGTAGAGGTGGATATTACTGTCATTGCATCAGATGTTACGATCCCTGATAAAGCCTCAAATGAGCTGTATGCTGAAGAACTAGAAAGAAATGTGTAAGTATTTCCAGAAGCTCTAAAACATTCAGGGCTCACTGCTTGAGGGCATAGCCTCTCACACCACAGGTATATCATCTACTATGGACATTAGAGGCATTTGCTTTCCGAATGTTGTTTTGTTTTGTTTTTCCTTTTTGGGCTGTGGTGTAACTGCAGAAAAGTAGCTGGAACCATCTCAAATTCTGAATATGTGGTGGAGTGGTCAGGCTATGCTCAATCTGGATTTCAGAAACACTGCTACCACACCTGTAGAATATGACATAATTGTTCTGTTTCATAACATTAATTTTAGTAAGCATTAGTTACACATCTGATTGGCAGATATTTATGAATAGCTGCCTGATGGAATATTATATTCTGCAGTTAATAAGTAATAACTGATTATAGGAAGACAATATGCTATGAATTCTTTCTCTGGAGAAAGAGGGGCTCAAAGACTTGCAGAACTGAAAATCATGAGAATTATGCATAAAAAGCTTTCTGGTTTTTATGGATAATATAAAACAAGTGTTACTTATGTTATTACAGTAATCCCCTACTTCTTTGTGCAAAAAAGGTTATGCATTTTTGATGCATAGATGAAAGTCTTAATAAAATATTTCTCATGATCCCAAATTTTTTCTCATTCACTTTTATTCACAGAGTAAATAGTTACTTTTAGGGGATGATTATGCAACAATATCTATCATTTTAAAATGTATATCACCTTTGATTAGACAATTGCACTTCTAAAATGTACTCTTTAGAAATACTCACAACATTCTACTTAGGAGGATGTTCACTAGTGCATGATGTATGAGAAGAAAAATTGCAATCACTCTATATGTCCATCAACATGAAATTGGTAATAAGATATCAAACATCTATGGTAGCAGTACTGACATGGTTGCATGTCTACCAACACCAAGCAGTAATTCCTCATCCTGCATGACAACCATTTCAAGGAGGTATTGTTAACATCACACCTTACAAGTTTAGAAAGTGGATTGCAGAGAAAATAACTTGTCAAAGTCACAGAATTACTAATAGTGAAGCTAGGATTCAGACTCAGTCAAGCCATTTGGTTGTGAAGCCATGAACTTAATCTATTAATATTCACATATGTTGTACGGAGCTTCCCAGGTGACGCTAGTGATAAAGAACCCGCCAGCCAATGCAGGAGACGTAAGAGCCGTGGCTTCCATCCCTGGGTCAGGAGGAGCTCCTGGAGAAGGACAGCAACCCACTCCAGTATTCTTGCCTGGAAAATTTCATGGATAGTCCATGAAGTCACAAAGAGTTGGACATGACTGACTATAACATTCTTATAACCCCTATTATGTGTGTATTCAAAGAATGAGAGAGTTTTAGAGATTATGAAATGAAAAAAAGTCTAAGACGTATTCAAAATAATTTGGTAAAGATTGTGTCCATATACATTAGAATATAGCAAGAAAAATTGGAAGGATTATTCATCAAGCTGTTCATATTAAAATATCTGTGGTTAGACTTTTATTTTCTACTTTGTGTATGTCTTTAATATTTAGATATTTTATAAATATGTTTACTAAAACAACATAGTTCTTCAAAATATCAACATATAAGAAGGAGAATCAATAAAAATAATACATTATTTTATCAATACATGTGGCATTATTTTCAAGATCTCAAGTGCTGGCATTCAATTTGGCCTTTTTAAAACAAAGCATTAAAAAAAAGCATAAATAAGTTATACCATATAGAATTTTCACACTTTGAACATTAATTATTTCAGTCTGTTTTGGGGGAGGATGATATTCGGATTATAAAGAAAGTTACAGCTTTGAGACCTTTTCCCTTGTATAATCAAGTTTTGCAAATATCCTGTCTTATAACTATTGAATGAAAGCCCTGTTTTATCAATAAAGTTATACATGTTTCTATTTCACATTCGTTATATTAGAACACAATTATTTAGTCTTTTAAAGGAGGATTCTCACAAGCTTTCTAATATATAAAACACTACATACTTTTGCATCTATAAACTGTTTCCATAGGTGATCATTGCATCCAGGTTCCTAAGATCAAGGAAAAAAGCTGTGCATTTTATTCTGAAGTTACAAATGGTATTTGATACACCACTGTGCTAAACACAGGATTGAGCTGCCTCTAGCTTTACTTCTTGCATTTCAGCATTGAAAAAAAAAAATCAGAAATGGGTAATGCTTTCAAAAATGTTAATCCCAATTTTTGCTTATGGATATCACATGATTTTAAAAGGTAATAAAGAGTATTTTCAGTAATCAAGGGTGAGTCAAGGAAAATGGCTTCTATGGAAGTAAGTCAGCCAAACAAAAACTTGACCCAACACCAAGCTTGTTGTCAGAATCACAGCTGCCACATCAACCAGTGAGACCTGACCTGGAGGCAGCCAGGAAGTCAGGTGCCGAGGCTGGAAACGCTCTGTTCCAGACCCATTGGCAGTTGGCCCTTCAGCTGCTCTACAGCCCCAATCTGGGCCCAGGGGGGCTGGATCTGCTTTTGGATTACAGGAGGGAAATGAAGTACAACCAGTATCATCAACAGCGAGGCTGTCAAGTTAGTACTGATAATATATTCATGGGGCGATGTATTGTTTTGCTCTCCGGGTTCTGTGAGGAAGGAGGGCTACAGGAGCATGTACATCGCAGCTCTGAAAGCATAATCTACTCTCTGCTTGTAGGAACTGGTGAGGGTGGCTCAGGTTTCCTTTAACCTCTTGATTCCTTCTGGTGGCATGTCTTAGTGACTAAGTAGGAGCTTGAAAATTATGGACAGAAATGAATGCCAGGTTTAAAAAGGAGGTGTGGTTACAGGGACATGATACTCGGATTTTTAGAAAGAAAACGGATTTTTGAGTTTGGCATTATTAACAGAGAGCTGTCATGTTGCTTTCCTTCAATAGAGAAAAGAAGTGACCCCAAACAGAAATCAATGACCCAGGCTGTGATCAGCAACTCGCTGTGTTAGTTTAGTGTCAAGAATGCGGCTAGGATTTAAGAAAACTTTACAATCATAGATCACCTCCCCAAACAAAAGCCAATAAACAAAGAACACATCTTTAAGGTAAGTCATCTTCTAACACCTTTGAAGCTCAGGATTGTCCTGCATGCACAGAGCAGGCATTCTGTAGACATTGAAAGCTGAACATGACTCACTGAACCTTAAGTCTGTGTCTCTCCCAGGTAGACACCCAGTTGTATGCCTTTCAGAATCATATTATTACACTCTTACTTCAGTACTGAGACTTTGTATAAAAACTTTATGAAAAGTTTTCTTAATGATAAATGCATTCATCCACGATGGTGAATAGCATGGTCCATGGTAGCACCTAGAGTGATACCCTGACCATAGTATGTTCTCAATAAACACTTATTAATGTTACTAAAAGTCTCTAGGAATTGTGAGACTTTATGGGGAGTTTAAAAGACATTACATACATATTCTTATCTTGTAATGGGCACCCCAAAATTTACAGGATAAACAAATGAAACAAAAATAAAAATTTACTCACAAACACGTAACTTAAAAACCTATCATAGAAACATCAAAAACAAGAGGCATTTGTAGTGGCTAGAGGTTAACCTCTCAGCATGGTACTGATGGAGGAGATGGATAGAATTGATAACAGCTCACTTTCGTGAAACACTTACTATTGGCCAAGCACGATGTTTATTGCTTTAGATATATTGATTGTCTTATTTAATTTTCACTATAACCTTAAAGTAGGTGATATTACTATTTTCATTTTACAGGTACAAAAACTGGGGTTTAAATTGTCAAAATCATTGCCCCAGGTTAGGAGGCAGGCAAGCCAAGCTCTGCAACCAGAAAGTCCGGGTCATTGACCCTATATAAGAATCTAAGCTATGATCTGAATGTTTGTTTATGCTCTACCACCTCCCCATCCCCGACCCCCACCAATACCTATGTTGAAATGCTGCTGTTAAGACGCTTTAGTCATGTCCCACTCTTTGCGACCCTATGGACCATAGCCCGCCAGGCTCCTCTGTCCATGGGATTCTCCAGGTAAGAACACTGGTGTGGGTTGCTGTGCCCTGCTCCAGGGGATGTTCCTGACCCAGGGATGGAACCCACATCTCTTATGTCTCCTACATTGGCAGGCAGGTTCTTTACCACTAGCGCCACTGGGAAAGTCCATTGAAATCCTAATGCTTTATATAATGGTATAAGGAGGGAGGGCCTTTGGTCCTAAAAGTAGAGCTCTCATGAATGGAATAGTATCCATATAAGAGACCCCAGAGAGCTCTGTATCCCCTTCCACATGTAAGGATGCAGCTGGAAGATGGCTATCTACAAACCAGGAAATAAGCCTTCACCAGAACCTGGCCAGGGTGGCACCCTGATCTTGAACATCTAGCTTCCAGAACTGTGAGAAATAAATTTCTTTTGTTTATAAGTTACCCCATCTATGGTATTTTGTTATAGCCTCCCAAATAGATTAAGACCATATATGACAATATGGAAGAATGGCAATCTTACAGTCAGAAGTCTCAGAGTTTTGGAAAATTGTTCAAACATAATCACAACTGCACATTTAGGACTCAGTTGAGAACTGAAATATCATGAGTGTTCCTCTAGAGATCCAGTTATCTTTTTGTCTCTTTAATGGCCAGTGTTTTTATTATGGAGCGTTGCATCCTCATGACATTCTCTGGCCCTGATGGTACTTCTCTTACTGCTTCTCACAAGCCAGTCACTCTCAGCCTCCTTTCTCTGAGATATGCCTCTGAGACTGACCAGCTGGCAGGTGGTCATGCCCCTGGAGAGGAGCCCTATCTTCAGGCCAGCTCAGAGACCTTGGCCTGACAGGAGTATTAATGTAAAGGGCTGATCTCAAATTGCCATGACCTGATGTGCTGGTTAATTGTGGATGTCAACTGGGCTAGGCTGGGGAACCAAGATTTGGTCAAACACCAAGTCTGATGTTCCTGTGAAGATATTTTTTTTAGGGGTGACTCCTTTACACTCAGCAGACTTTGAGTAAAGCAGATTATTCTCCATAGCATGGGTAGTCCTCACCCAGTCAGCTGAAAGTCTTAAGAGAAATGACTGAGGTCCCCCTAGAAAGAAGGAATTCTACCTCCAGACTGCCTTCTGACTCAAGATGCGGCATCAACTCTTCCTGGGTCTCCAGTCTGTCCTGCAGATTTCAGGCTTACCAGCCCCCGTAATCCATTGCTTTCTGAGTAGCTACTGGCAAGTGACTTGATCTCCTTAAAACTCAGGGTCTAACCAGCAGGATATTGTGATCATTAGATGTGATGAATTATATTATGATAATTAAATATTGTAAAAATAAATGATAATTAAGTGCTCATTTTATGTGCATAAATTGCTGGACATCTAGTAGATGCTGAATAAAACCAAGTTTTTCATTTCTTTTTCTAGCAAAAGTTATACTAAGCCACTCTACTTATTTTTTTTATCTCACTGGAAATTCTAGTTTTAGATATAAAAGAATTTTTCTTATAATTGACTGATATTTAACGTGCCAATTCAAAGCTATCTCATGTTTATGTATTTAAGATATTTTCAGTCTTGCCACTCATTTCTCAGATCAACTAGTTAGTTTCAATTCTTATTGTCTCATAATATTGAATGCAATGCCTTTTCTTACCAAAAGTCACTATCTTTATGAACCTTCAACAGTGTTCTGTTAGTCAGGGTTCCCCAGAGAACCTGAAACAAGAGAATATGTATATATGCATAAAGAAGGAGAAGGATTTACTTTAATTGTCTTTATGATTTCTATTTACCATGTTTCATTTTGCTATTTTTCCCTATTCTTATTTAGATTAATTGGTTTTTCCTTATTTTTTATTTTTTTTGTTATTAAATGGAACTTATATATTCTGCTTCTGTTCTTCAATGGTGCTCACAAGTTTGTAGCAACTACATTTGACCTTTTTGCTTTAATTTCCAAACATTACACTCTTCTTCTGCTGTTCATTGTCCAGCTGCTAAATCATGTTCGACTCTGTGACCCCATGGACTGCAGCACACCAGGCCTATCTGTATTGTTTTTACATGACTGGTTTGCATATTTTAGATAGTGCTTATAGCATAGAGAGAGAAAGAAATAATTTATATGGCTTTATATTAGACTTTGGCCACCTGATGTGAAGAACTGACTCATTTGAAAAGACCCTGATGCTAGGAAAGATTGAAGGTGGGAGGAGAAGGGGACGACAGAGGATGAGACGGTTGGATGGCATCATCAACTCAATGGACATGAGTTTGGGTAAACTCTGAGAGTTGGTGATGGACAGGGAGGCCTGGTGTGCTGCAGTCCATGAGGTTGCAAAGAGTCGGACACAACTGAGCAACTGAACTGAACTGAACTGACACTGTTTTGAATTCCTTTAGGCAAATGATATCAGAACTTTATCACTAGGGTTCTTCTTCTTATTTATTATTATTATTTTGGCTGTACCACACAGCATGTGGGATCTTAGTTCCCTGACCAAGGTTGGAACCTAGTCCCCTGCATTGGAATGGTGGAGTCTTAACCACTGAACTGCCAGGAAAGTCCTATCACTAGGGTTCTTAAATGTTAATTTATTTTTTCTCCATTCCTTTGAGATCCTCATTTTAATTTTAACAACTTCCTTTCTTCTCTACTTCTATTATAACCCCAAACAGGAAAGAGATGAGAGGAAGATGGTAAAGAATCTCTGAGAAATAACAAAAAGAAAAAGTAGTAATAAATGAGCAGAAGAGAAGGAAATAAAAACAAAATGAGAGCAAATTTTCAAGAGTGGAGAAATAAGATGATGCTATCCCAAAGAACAAGAGTAAAGAAGTTATGAATTGGGCTTCACTGATAGCTCAGTAAAGCACCCACCTGCCATGGCAGGAGACATGGATTTGATCCCTCATCCAGGAAGATTGCACATGCCTTGGAGCAACTAAACCTGTGCACCACAACTACGAGCTTGTGCTCCACAACAAGAGAAGTCACTGCAATGAGAAGCACACCCAAAAAGAAGCTAAATAAGTAAATAAATAAAAGTATAATAACAACAAAAGCTATGGGTCAGAGAAAAACAGAATGAGGGGTGGGGTGCTGAGATGGAGAAAGCATGAGGCATTGTGGGTGATGATGAGAGGAGCAGATCAAGGACTTTTTGTACCTATTGTGTGCTGGACAGAACAGTAGAAACATTTCATCCACAGCTCATATGTAGAGTCAACAAGTGTATGAACAACGAATGATTATTTCATTTGATAAATCAAAGAAGTCCGAGAAATTAAACAGCTCATCCAAGATCGAAAGAATTAGTAAAATCCTGAGTCAAAATGCATGTCCAAATCTGTGTGTTTTGACCAAAAACTGGGGCAGGATTGGAAAGGTCACTCTCCACCCACTGTGTGAAGCAGAGGACAGATGCCCCTGCTTCTTTCTTCTTTTCTTTGCCAGCTAATTACATGTCTGATTAGTGTAGGACAAAGGAAAATGCACAGAAGAGAAGCCTGACAAGGTTGAGAAGGAAATGGCCCGGGAGAAAGGAAGATGATTCATTGATAAGCCCTTTGTCCTCTAGAAATGCAATAGGCCTCCTAGGAGGAGAGACTTCGTGTCTAGGGGGCAGCTTGGGCCTTGATGGAAGAGTCACCCAGAGGAGGAAGAGAACAGAAGAGCTGGAGTGTTTTCAGACCTCCCTTCCTCAGCAAGCCACACGCACACAAAAAGTGCTATAAAATGTCTTTGATTCTTCCTCCTCTTCATTCGTACTATTATATACCAACCTGAACAACATCGCCCTTTAAAACCAGGCCACCTTTGGAGCCGTGATTTAACTACATAGTGTTTCTCGAGCATCTAATCCTTGAAACAGGATCCTATGTCGTACTTGGTTAAGACTCCATACAACTTCAGTAGGGTCTGCTGCATCATTCACTCCAGATAAAACCCCAAGAAATCAAAACAGGATTATTCAGCAATTTAAACAAAAACTGTTTTCCTGCTGATGACACTGAGTGTCATGTCACGTTCCTGGTAATGAAAGTCGTCGTCAGATACATGGTGAGGTCAACTCACCTTGTCACTAAAGTTCAAAAATTCAAAAGCCCTTCCTTCAAAAATTTTTAAAATTCTTGCTAGCTTTTATCACCATTTCCATTGTGAGATTTTTCTTTTTCAGAGATGAAAATAAAGGTCATTTTTTAATTCCCAGCTTCTAGTTTAGTGTTATCTCAAATCGAGTTTTGACATACACATCATTTAAAATTGCCTCTTATAGTTAGAGACAAATTTGAAGTTTTCAATCAAAATTGAGTGTTTCTTTTGACTCTCTCTTAGGTACATGTAGAGCCTGCTAAACATTTCAGAGCGTGGGTGGACCTCCCTCTATAAATTGTAAATTGCCCACGCTTTTGAACTCCCTTTCTGTTTTAAAGCTACGTAGGTTAAAAATTAAGCCCCTACAGTGAAGGGCACCTGTATTTGCTCTCCCTATTATGCAGCTATACTGAAATGCTTTACAGCTGTCTAAATTAGCATAATTAAATCCACATCAATTAAAAACCTCAATCACCTCTCTCCCCTTCACATGTAGATGGTGACATTTGTCTAAGGTGGGAATTAACAAAGGAACTTTTTAACAGTTGAAGATCTGGCTCAGAAAGGAGGGTAATAGGATTGGTCTATTGTTCCGGGTTCATCTAAGATGGGGAGCAGTGGTCAATGAGAGCTATTTGGCCAAAATCATCTGCAGTTTGCATTTCAATGCTGCTGGCAGCAGGGCCGGCCATTCGAGATGTGCATTTTACAACAGGCCTCTCCAGCTACTGCTCTTTATCCTCCAATAATGAGGGTAAACAAAGCGCCATTGTGACTTTAGGGGTGGTGGTTGTTTTTAAGCTGGGGAAGCCTAGTGACCCCAGGATAGTGGCAAGCCTACACCGTGTGGTGCTGGCAAAAAAAATTCCTGGAGATGAAAACTGACGTGGGGTCTGGGGGTTAATTTCTGGAACAGACAAATTTGCATACAAATGAAAAATGATGGGATTTCCGTTCTCCTAAATTTTCAATGTCATCAGCATCAAACAGCAGCCTTGCTCCCTTGCTGTTTGAAGAATATTCATCACTTTAGAAGAAGGGGCACCTTGCTTGGTGTTCAACTCAGTGCAGGTCAATGACTTAATTTGTGAAGTTTCTTCTACAGGGTGAGTTTTCTGAGTATTTTGTAATACTTTTAAATATGGCTTGAATGATATGTATTTTTACAATCTTAAACTTTTCTGAATAAACATTGAATGGTGTGTGGTTGACTACTTTGAGCATTTACCTGTTCACCATCATTAGCTCTTCAACTACATTTACCTGACCTCTCATCCTTATAATATTAGTATTACAGAGGATGACAATTGGGTCTATGTTAAGTTTAGTGGATTTGACAGACAGGATATGACAATATTTACTCATTTGTCCAAAGTGATCTCAGGTGGCCTCAGCCTGCAGCAGCTTGAAGCAGGATTTCAGTTCCTGGCCAGAGATTGAGATTGGGTTTTTTTTTGTTTTTTTTTTTTTTTTTTTCATTTATTTTTATTAGTTGAAGGTTAATTGCTTTACAATATTGTAGTGGTTTTTGCCATACACTGACATGAGTCAGTGAGATTGGGTTGAGGCAGTGAGAGCACTGAATCTAGCCACAAGATCAGTGACCAGTGACAAGGCCCTGACCCACAACTATGTAGAAATGAATTTCCATATAGAGACGGGTAGTGAAACAAGTAAAGTGTTCATTAGGAGGAAAAAGAGTATGTGTGGATAGACCCATAGGCAGGCTCAGAGAGAGAGACTGGTGCCCTTACAGTGGTTTGAGTCACTTTTATGGGGCATTTCTTCTGGGTTTCCTTTAGCCAATCATCTTGCTTTGCCTGGTTCTGAGTCCATATTTGAGGTGATCCTCATGGTAAAGAACCTGCCTACCAATTCAGGAGAGAAAAGAGACTGGGTTAGATCCCTGGGTCTGGAAGATTCCCTGGAGGAGGGCATGGCAACCCATTCTGGTATTCTTGCCTAGAGAATCCCGTGGACAGAGAAGCCTGGCAGGTTATACCATTCATAGGGTTGCAAAGAGTCAGACATGACTGAAGTGACTTAGCATGGACTCACGAGTCTGTATCTGGTATGTCTCGGGGTCCTCCCGTGGGTGTGCAGCATCTCTTAGTCCTCTAATGATGAGGACTCTGGGTAGGTTGGCATCATTTACTGTGGGTGGTGTCCCCTCACTTTTTGACCTTCCTTTATGCCTTTCTGTGCATATGTAGTCAGAAGGCCTCCTTGACCTCAAGAATGAGGAATCTGTGCTCTTTTATCTCTTACCTGCAGGACTCAGCTCCTGTCTTACTCCTGTTATTTTGGAGTACCTGTCCACAGGAGACAACTCCAGTTGCTCTCCCCAAGAACCATCTAGCTCCTGCCTCAAAAGCACATATTTCTTCATTTTTGTTCTTTTAGTGTTTTTTTTTTTTTTTTCCACATTTAAAGACTTTTTTTTTTAAAGTAGTTAGATTCTCAGCAACATTGAAAGAAAGGTCAGAAAGCTCCCATATCCCCCTCTGCCACTCACACACAGCCTCCCTTATTATGAACATTCCCCACCAGAATAGTGCACATGTACAACTGATGAACCCACCCCGACACATTCTAATCACCCTAACTCCATCTTGGTATTGCACATTCTTTGGCTGAGACAAATGTATAATGACATATATCCATTATTACATTATCATACATCATTGCAGTATCAGACATGTAGAGTATCATTTAGTTCCATTGCCCTAAATATCCTCTGTCCTCTGTTTATTCACCCCTCTCTCCTCCTCAATCCCTGGCAAGCACTGGTTTTTACTATGTTCCTTTGACTTTTCCACAAATCACATGGTTGGAATCATAGAGTACGCAGCCTTTCAGATTGGCCTCTTTCACTTAATAATATGCACTGAAGTTTCCTTCCTGTCTTTTCATGGCTTGATAGCTCATTTGTTTTTAGTGCAAATAATATTCAATTGTCTGGATATATTGCAGTTTATTTATTCATTCATCTACTGAAGGACATCTTGGTTGCTTACATTAAATGCTTTTTTTTTTTTGATTATAGAATTCATATCTGCTCATTTTTATAATGTTAGAAAATATAAGCAAGCAGAAAAAAGAAAACAAAAATTATTCAAAGTCTCAGTTCCTAGAGATCACCTCCAATTCATATTTTAGTGTATATTTTTAATCATTCTCCTTTTCATACTCTACTACTCTGAAACTGTCAGCCCACTGAAAGGGCAAGGATACTTTCCACTGCCCATAGCAAAGTTGACCCTGTTTAATTAGCTGAGGCTGCCTTCGAGGAAATACTGCTAAAGGCACCTTCTTATGAGTCAGACTCTCCCCTTTCCCTCCTGTATCACTAATGAACTTGTTGTTGTTCAGTTGCCCAGTTTTTCCCAACTCTTTGTGACCCCATGGACTGCAGCACACTGGGCTTCAGTGTCTCTCACCACCTCCCAAAGTTTGTCCAAGTTTGTGTCCATTGCATCAATGATGCCATATAGCCATGTTATCCTCTCATGCCCTCTTCTTCTTTCCCCTTCAATTTTTCCCAGCATTAGGGATTTTTCCAGTGAACTGGCTGTTGAATATGCAGTGGTGGTGATGAATAGATTCAAGGGTTAGATCTAGTAAACAGTGTGTCTGAAGAACTATGGATGGAAGTCCATAATATTGTACAGGAGGCAGCTAACAAAACCATACCAAAGAAAAAGAAAGGCAAGAAGCAAAGTGGTTATCTGAGGAGGTTTTACAAGTAGCTGAAGAAAGAAGCAAAAAGCTAGGGAGAAAGGGAAAGGTACATCCAACTAAATGCAGTGTTCCAAAGAATAGCAAGGAGAGACAAGGACTTCTTCAATGAACAGTGTGTAAAACTAGAAGAAAACAGCAGAAGGGGAAATACTAGGGATCGGAAAATTGGAAACATCAAAGGAACATTTCACCCAAAGATAGGCACAGTAAAGAATAGAAATGGTAGAGATCTAATAGACGCTAAAGAGATCAAGAAGAGATGGAAAGAATACACAGAAGAACTAGTGATCTAGAAGACCCCAAATAACTTCTTGAAACCCCTAAGTCTTCTTTTTTCTAAAATATGGGTCTCTCTAGATACTGCCGTATATACTACCATAGATTCAGTTCAGTTCAGTCACTCAGTTGTGTCTGACTCTTTGTGACCCCATGAAGCACAGCACGCCAGGCCTCCTTGTCCATCACCAACTCCCAGAGTTTACACAAACTCACATCCATTGAGTCAGTGTTGCCATCCAACCATCTCATCCTCTGTCGACCCCTTCTCCTCCTGCCCTCAATCTTTCCCAGCATCAGGGTCTTTTCATATGAGTCAGTTCTTCACATCAGATAGCCAAAGTATTGGAGTTTCAGCTTCAATGTCAATCCTTCCAATGAACACCCAGGACTGATCTCCTTTAGGATGGACTGATTGGATCTCCTTGCAGTCTAAGGGACTCTCAAGAGTCTTCTCCAAGACCACAGTTCAAAAGCATCAATTCTTCGATGCTCAGCTTTCTTTATGGTCTAACTCTCACATCCATTCATGACTACTGGAAAAACCATAGCCTTGACTAGATGGACCTTTGTTGACAAAGTAATGTCTCTGCTTTTTAATATGCTGCCTAGGTTGGTCATAACTTTCCTTCCAAGGAGTAAGTGTCTTTTAATTTCATGGCTGCAATCACCATCTACAGTGATTTTGGAGCCCCCCAAAATAAAGTCAGCCACTGTTTTCACTGTTTCCCCATCTATTTGTCATGAAGTGACAGGACCAGATGCCATGTTTTTTTTCTGATGTTAGTTTTCTGAATGTTGAGCTTTATTTAAGCCAACTTTTTCACTCTCCTCTTTCACTTTCATCAAGAGGCTCTTTAGTTCTTCTTCACTTTCTGCCATAAAGGTGGTGTCATCTGCATACCTGAGGTTATTGATATTTCTCCCGGCAATCTTGATTCCAACTTGTGCTTCTTCCAGCCCAGCGTTTCTCATGATGTACTCTGCATATAAGTTAAATAAG
This sequence comes from Dama dama, assembly GCF_033118175.1. Lineage (NCBI taxonomy): Eukaryota > Metazoa > Chordata > Mammalia > Artiodactyla > Cervidae > Dama > Dama dama. Next base: position 54,372,982 of record NC_083713.1, read on the forward strand.
CAGGGTGACAATATACAGCCTTGACATCTCCTTTTCCTATTGGGAACCAGTCTGTTGGTCCATGTGCAGTTCTAACTGTTGCTTCCTGACCTGCATACTGGTTTCTCAAGGGGCAGGTCAGGTGGTCTGGTCTTCCCATCTCTTTCAGAATTTTCCACAGTTTATTGTGATCCACACAGTCAAAGGGTTTGGCATAGTCAATAAAGTAGAAATAGATGTTTTTCTGGAACTCTCTTGCTTTTTTGATGATCCAGCAGATGTTGGCAATTTGATCTCTGGTTCTTTTCTAAACCAACTTGAACATCTGGAAGTTCATGATTCATGAATTGCTGAAGCCTGGCTTGGAGAATTTTGAGGATTACTTTACTAGTGTGTGAGATGAGTGAGATGAGATTAATGGCTATCAAAATACATCAGAATTCATATTTAACTTTTAGAGCAATACTGAAATATTATATTTACTGGGCTTCCCTGGTAGCGCAGTGGTAAAGAATCTGCTTGCTAATGCGAGAGATGCAGGTTCGATCTCTGGGTTAGGAAAATCCCCTGGAGAAGGAAATGGCAACCCCCACTCCTGTATTCTTGCCTGGAACACATTCAATGAACAGAGGAGCCTAGCAGGCTAGAGCCCATGGGGTCCCAAAGAGTTGGACACAACTGAGCCTGCATGCATGAAATATTTACATTTTTATAATGAAACAGACTTTCTGTAATGAAGCAGAAAGTGTTTTCTTCAGTTCCTCAGGTCTTCAGAACTCTGGGATGCCTCCATGGACATGCCTTTCTCTACTTGCCTTTTAGATTTGCCGGCAACTTCTGTAGGGAATAGTCTGTGATACTTTTTATTGGGTCATGGAATGTTCTTCAACACTTTACTTCTCTCATGGGTGAGATACCGCCTTGGCAGTTTATCATTGTTTAATAAGAAAGAAAAGAATGATGCATATACTTTAAAAATCTCATGAAAAGAAAAGGTCCAACTTTCAGGCTATGAAATGATTGAGAAATCCTTTAAAGAAATACCACTAAGGCAGCTAAATTGCTATGATATATAAACCATAAAAGGCAATATAATAAGGTACATGGAAATAAAATATGTGTGTTTTAACCTGGAACTCCACATTTGTCTATAGTCTGGTTATATACCTCTCTGATACAATAAGTACCTTTACCTTATATATGAGTTTACCAGAAATAACTTTTTTGTCAATTAAATTATCTTTATTGTAATTATGGCTTGCTGAAGGGTAATTTTGAGGCCATAAACAAAATATCTCAAGGATCAGATGTCTGTCTAGACAAGGAGTTTTCTATTGATCCTAGTTTGCCTTCACCTAACTTTATGCAGCAAATATCACAAAGACATAATTAGAAAATTTGGTACAATATTTAGCTCTGGTCCCTGTGTGATGGAATTGTTTGACTGCTGAGTAACTGAAGCTTGTTTGCATCCCAGTGTGTAGTGAAAGGCAAACTTCAAAGAAAATATTATATCTCCCAACTCCAGCTCCTGAGAGTCTTGGAAGTATAATACAGCAAGGCTTAAAACTCCCTGCTGTGGAAAGGGCAATTTGACACTGAAACTAGTGTTAAATCACTATTGAAACACTGGTTTGCAAAAGAGTTCTTATTAGATAAATATAGTTAAAGCCTTAAAAGGCAGGAGAAAAATACACCCAAGTCATAGGGAAAAAAATGGGGGAGAAAAGTCTTTCAAGTTGGACAGTATGTGTTGACAAAATTTGGAGATTTTAAAACATGTATCTACACATTTATTTTATAAATTGTACATAAGACTGGCTCCTTTTCCAGTGCAAAATCAAATATTTAGATTTGCAAAAACCTATGGAAGCCAGATTCTAGACAAAAAGGGATTTTTTTGTCAGACTGTCAGTCTCTGAATTTCATCACAATCTGTTCAGCTGTTTTTGTTGCAGGCAGGCGTAAAACGTACTGGGTAAGTGTGTGTTTGTATTTATTATTAAAATGGAGATGCTAAATCCTGCTTTCTAACAGTCTTCACATTCTTTAAGTCTGTGATGGTCACAGGGAAGCAGATTCATGAAATCCAAGTATGAGAGTCACACGTGGAATAGGCGGGAGAGAGGGAAGTGGCATGTATTCATAACCAGCACCTCTTTGCAAAATAAGGTTTCATGCCTTTGAAAAAATGACCCTGGCGTGTTGCCTCAGTCACTTTTTCTGAACCTATATGTACTGATTCTTGTTTGAAAGAAGGATGAGGAAATGATTTCCTGGTGGCCGAGCTAAATGTTTTATTTCATCATCATGATTTCTTTTCTCATTCTCTGCATGAATCTGAAAATGGTAACTTGGGTTGAAAGTTTTCACATCATTTAATGTACATGTGTAACTGTATACAATGATTGCCTAAGAGAATATGAAAGCTAGAATTTGGACCTCTAGTAGGTGAGACAGTATAGTGAAGAATAAGCAAACAACAAAAAATAAATACCAAATCTTATGTAAGTGCATGCTCATGGAGCTAATTCTTCTAGCTAGGGTTTTTTGATACAGTTGCACCCAGAAGAAATAAAATTTGAGATAATATTTCCCCACATAAGCAAGGCTATTTATAAAAAGATGGAAAATACATTTGCTGCTGATCACAACTGACTAGAACAGAGTGAGCATTTGAGGTATATTTTCAAGAGATACAATGGAAATTTTACCTTTAACTGAGAGTATTAGTCAGCTAATTCAGCCACCAGAAAATGCCACACACTGAGTTATTTGAATAGCAGTTCTTTCTGGAGACTGGAAGGCCAACATCCAGGTACTGGCAGGGCTAGTTTCTCAAGAGACCTTTCTTCCTGGCTTATAAGCAGTGGTATCTTGCTGTGTCTCAACATGACTCTCTTATGTGTGTGAACAGAGAATCTCTAGCATCTCTTTCTTTTCTTGACAGGACCCCAGCCTTATAGGATTAGGGTCCGACAATTAGGACCTCATGTAACCTTAATCACCTCCAAAAAGGCACTGTCTACAAATACAGTCACACCAGGGGTTAGAGCTTCACCAACAGAATTTAGGAGACACAATTAATTCAATCACTGCAGATGGTTACTGCAACCATGAAATTAAAAGATGCTTGCTCCTTGTAAGAAAAGTTATGACCAACCTAGGCAGCATATTAAAAGAGACATTTGCCAACAAAGGTCCATCTAGTGAAAGCTATGGTTTTTCCAGGTGTCATGTATGGATGTGAGAGTTGGACTATAAAGAAAGCTAAGTGCTGAAGAACTGATCCTTTTGAACTGTGGTGTTAGAGAAGACTCTTGAGAGACTTTTGGGCAGCAAGGAGATCGAACTAGTTCATCCTAAGGTAAATCAGTCCTGAATATTCATTGGAAGGACTAATGTTAAAGATGAAACTCCAATACTTTGGCCACCTGATGCGAAGAACTAACTCATTTGAAAAGACCCTGATGCTGGGAAAGATTGAAGGTGGGAGGAGAAGGGGACAACAGAGGATGAGATAGTTGGACAGCATCACCGACTCATTGGACATGAGTTTGAGTAAGCTTCGGGAGTTAGTGATGGACAGGATGGCCTGGCGTGCTGCAGTCCATGGGGTCACAAAGAGTCAGACATGACTGAGTGACTGAACTGAACCGAATTCATTCAACAATACTGAAATAACACCCAGACTCCCTGGAACTCCAGTTTCTTTGCTTCTGGCTGACTTTTTTACATCAGCTGAGTGTAAGACTTCAGATTGGGCTCAGAACTTTTGATTTGCAGTTTTATGTTTCTGATTAATAATGCCTGGGGAAAATAAAGACTACTGTTCAGTAAATGTGGTTTGGTAAACAAATTATTTCTGAATACAATGTCTCTGGAGAAAAATCATTAAAGAAATTCCCAATGACTATAAAAGGGTCTTTGAAGAGCTATTCTACCTACGTGAAGAGGTGAATTCAACCAGAAAGTCTCAAGATCAGTTCCAGGTCTTAGATCTATGAGTCGCTGAGTTCATTCATATCCCAAATACAATTTCATCCCTAATTATGTGGTATTGAGAATCCATTGAAATATGGCAAAATAGTCTTCCCTCCAAAATTCTAAAGAGTATTGCAGGTAAATTTACCAAGAAAAGTATAATTCTTGGGTTTGGTTGTGTACCTGTGACAGAGACTAGCTGGTTAGATTCTTGTTAATCTCATTTCCTCTTTCTGTGCACACAGAGACAGTCCATTTCCCAGCTTCCTTTAGGTTGGACCATGTGACTAGGTCCTGGTCAACTAAATATTGATGGAAATGATATACAACACTTCCAGAACTGGATAGAAAAGTGTCAGTGTGACCTTTCACAAGATCTCTTCTCTTTCAGTAGTAGCAATGGAGATCATGTGTGGAAGTCATACAAAAGAGCCTGGATCCCATAGTCACCACTTGAAAGAGGCACTCAGAAAGCCTTTTTAACTATTTTGTGAGCAAGGAATAAATTTTATTATGTTAGTCCATTGAGATTTGGGGGTTATTTTTTAAGTTTAGTTGTTGTTTCAGTCACTAAGTCTTGTCCAACTCTTTGCGACCCCATGGACTGCAGCACGCCAGGCTTCCCTGTCCTTCACTATCTCCTGGAGTTTGCTCAAACTCATGTCCATTGAATCAGTGATGCCATCCAACCATCTCACCCTCTGTTGCCCTCCATCTCCTCCTTCTCTCAATGTTTCCCAACATCAGAGTCTTTTCCAATGAGTCAACTCTTCCCGTCAGGTGGCCAAAATATTGGAGCTTTAGCTTCAGCATCAGTCTTTCCAATGAATATTCAGGGTTGGTTTCCTTTAGGATGGACTGGTTTGACCTCCTTGCTGTCCAAGGGACTCTCAAGAGTCTTCTCCAGCACCACAGTTTGAAAGATCAGTTCTTCAGCACTCAGCCTCTTTATGGTGCAACTCTTACATCTGTACATGACTACTGGAAAAACCATAGTTTTGACTCTACGGAACTTTGTTGGCAAAGTAATGTCTCTGCTTTATAATATGCTCTCCAGGTTTGTCATAGGTTTTCTTCCAAAGATAAAACATCTTTTAATTTCATTTGTTATAGTAGCTAACATTAATCATCCTTACTAATATAATATCAAGGAAAATGTAAAAAATTTTGGACAACAATCTAAATCTTTTCTACTGAAATACATATCGTTGAAGAAATTCTATACAACATTATACAGATTTTCCCTTTGCCTAGTAGTCTTAAGAAATCAAGACAAATGTTGCTACCTTGACATCACTCTTATCTTCATCACCAGCAATATTCTAGCCAGAATCTCTCTGTATCAACTATAATTATTTTCCATTAGGCACACTCACAAATCACTCCAGGGCTTTAGGCTTCAACCTAACTCGTTCCCATTTTTGATTCTGGAATGAGGTGGATTTTTTGCTTTTTGTTTTATTTTTCCTGGTGTGCTGTCTGCTGTTAGGCATGTGGGATCTTAGTTCCCTGACCAGGGATCTAAACCCACACTCCCTGCAATGGAAGCATGGAGTCTTAACCACTTACTCACTGGATTGCCAAGGAAGTCCCTGGGAGGTGGTTCTTATAAACGATTTGAATATTGTGATCAGATGTCATCTGCAGTTTCTTCTCCCCTCTAAAAATACATCCTGATGAAAATTCTGTATCTTCTTGATTCCATTTTTTTCTGGCAAAACCACCGTGCAGCTCAGCAATGGCAAATAGCTTATATTTAATGTGTCTACTCTACTGAGTTCAGAGTGGCGATCAGAGAGACTGAATTGTGACGGACTCAGAGGTGGAGTCCTAATGGCAATTGCCTTTGCCTATGGCCAGAGGTGGCACTAATGGTAAGGAACCTGCCTGCCAATGCAGGAGACTAAGAGATGGGGATCCAATCCCTGGGTCAGAAAGATCCCCTGGCGGAGGGCATGGCAACCCACTCCAGCATTCATGCCTGGAGAATCCCGTGGACAGAGAAGCCTAGTGGGCTACAGTCCATAGGGTTGCACAGAGTCGGACGTGACTGAAGAAACTCGGCACGCATGAACACAGGACCAGAAAGTGGGGAGTGAAGACACGTGTGTCCCATAGGGCTGTTGCTGGTTTACACTGTGTTTCTGAGTATTACGTGTCTAGATTTATCTGTCTACTCTAGATATGGTCCAGTTTTGTTAAAAATATTAAAACCTCCATTTGAGGCCATACTCCTGTTGCAGTAACGACTGTTAGTTCCTCAGCAGTGTAGGTTGCCATACTGGAGCTGTTTTCACTTCGATCAGTCTAGTCAAACTTACTTTGTCTGACTAGTCTCCAATTCCCAAGGAAGATGACACTATACATGACCTAGTATCCAGAATCTAGAGTCACAGACACACTAACAGATTCTGTGTCGTCTATCAGAACACCAAAGATGATGGTAAATATTAGGAAGTAAACATTAGCGTATATTGTTGGTGGGAGTGTATGTCGCTATAAATGTTCTATGGTACAATCTAGTAATATGGATTAAAATGTGAAATATATCTATACTTTGACACAATAAATGTACTTTTGGGACTTTATCCTAAAAATACAAGTGGTCATTTACATATAGTGACATCAATTATAGCTATATTTTGAATAACAATAGCCATTATTAAAGAATTGGTTAAATAAGTCATGATATATCCATGTAATGGAACACTATGCAGACTTTGAATAAGATAAGGTAGGCCCACATCATAAAAAGTTGTCCAAGATAGAATGTAAAGTGAACAGTGCAGGTTGCAGAACAATTTGCATAATTATAGTTTATCTAATATGCAGTATATAAAGCAGTACGTATAATATTCTGTCCAGTGTTTCTAGAAAGTCTCCTATAACTTGGAAATACACTAGAAGTACACATCCCACATGTTAAAAGGAGTTACATCTGTGGGATAGGATGGAAGCAAGGGGAAATATGTGATGGAAGTAGTGCTACACTATATATATTGTATTTTCAATTTTTAAAATTATTATGTAGTTTTATCTGTACCTCATTTCTTTCTCTGTTAAATAGTGAAGTAATTCTAGGACAAACCCTATGAAATTGTGATTTTTGTAAGTTGAAAAAGGTGCAAGCGATATCAACACTTTAGATGGCTTACCTTTGGAACCCACGATATTGGTTGTTGGGAGAAATAAATGAGTTAATGCATATAAAACAGTTAGAATGATGCCTAAGTATTGTAAGAGTGAAATAAGTGTTAACTCTTATTGTTCTTGTTATTATTGATGCTTTACATTCCCAATATTTTTTCACATTCATGTTCTAATTCAATCCTTGGACTGCCTCTTGGGATAGGAAGGGCATACAACATCACCCACAGATTCAAAAGCTCTTTCTCCAGCATTTTACTTGGTTTACACATCATGCCATTTGCTTCTCAAAACAATCTCTGGTGGAATGTAGCACATGTAGTTAAGTTTGCTTTGCTTACTTAAATTAACTGATGAAATTAAAAAAAAATTGCACATGTTTGACATTTTCACCCAATACATAGGGATAAAATTGTTATGTGTTATCCTCACATGAATATTTTCATTGATGAGACGCACAAAAGCAAAATTTGGAGCTCTTGAGTTATAGGATGCAACTCAATCCTCATGTCCTTCTTGAGAAATCCTGTGATTCTTGGGAATAGGTTTTGTTTTTTTTCCCTCCAGGCTTCATAGCTCTTTGCTCAAGTCTATTGTATAAAGAGGTATTTTGTAAATGATACATGTAATATCAGTATATTCTTTATACGTATCTCTGATTTTTCGAAACCTGGCAGACTCTCAGGCAAATAGCGACTGCCTAGTAAATGGTTAAAAAATTAACATGGAATTAAGTGAAAGAATGAATTAGTGATGATTCTGTTTTATTCATTAGAAAACCAAAGCCCCGAATAGAGAAGTGGATTGCCCAATTTCAAAAAAACTACTAGCTGGAGAAGCCAGGACTCAAGCCCAGGTTGCACACAGTCATGTCCAGAATGCCATCACATGAGGTGTAAAGCTTCAGACCCAAATGAAGCCGTAGGTATGCTTTGCCTTGAATGTGCCTACCAGACGAAAAGCCACCCCAGATGGCATATCCAATTTAATCAACATCACCTGTGAGCCAAACTGAACAGTAAATGTTAAGACAGGATCACTAATAATGGGGACCTGGAATCTAGCCAGAATTAAAACAATGATCTGCTTAACAATCCCTCTGGGCTGGATGCATGTGGAGAACGGATAAATGCTGGATATCGAAACAGCTGTTCTATGGCAAACTGAAATGGGGCAATCATAGATAGCAAAGGGAGAAGGAACACTTGAAAGTTGTCTTAAATAAAGTAGCGTCTTAAATAGCGTGTGACCTGGCTGTGGCCTTTTAAGAAGCAACCACCCCACACAAAGTACCCTGGCATGCATCTCCAGAGAGTGAGGTAGCTTTTGGTTAGCAAAGCGTATGAAATTATAAAAGGCAATGACAATGGTGGATATCAGTCCCCACTGTCCATACACAGGATTGGTCCAGACACCACCTTGAAGATCAGTGCCCTACATGAAAATTCCACATGTCATCACCTCCTGAACTTTGCCTAGTGAACACGACCATTTTCTATAAACTTCTTGTAGGCATTGTATAAACTACCCTGTTTTTCATGTTCCTCTATTGCCTAATTCTTTTAAGATGATGATCACATTGTCTGTTCACAGTACAATCACAAATTGCCTCCGATCAGAAACCAAAGTTTCTGATCTTACAAAGAGCAACCAGAATGCCAGCTTGATGCTATCCTGACTTGCACCAGTGATTGTTCTTATTCATCAGGGCCTATGACTCTACATTATGAAGTGTCGTAGGACAGCATGCACACACAGGGTTCTCAGAAAGGACTTCTTGATTGATTGACTCTCCAAGTTCATTTTTATACTTGTCTGTCATTTGGAGAAATCCCATATTTGTGTGTAATTTATCATCCATGCAACTGTATTAAAATAAACATGCCAATTACAGACTAGGACTAAAAAATAAGCAGGCAACCATGTAAGAAATCGGTTGTTCAAAAAGCATCATGTATTCAGGAGTCATTTAACAAATACATACTCTGTATTACTGTGCTGATATTCAGGAACATAAAGATATATCAACAACTGCACTTACTTTCTGGAAGCAATAGATTAGCAGAAATACAGATTTTACTGCTGCTACTGTCAACTATAATATGACCAAGTGTTTTAAGAATCAGTTCAGTATAATCATTATAACAGCTGCAAGATCACTATACGGTTGGTAAGTATAGTTGAATTTCATGTGTATAAACATTGGATCATCTCATTCAAACTTGTCACTATGGGAATTCCACTCACAGCTTCCGTGAGAGGAGGCTAGCAGCTTTGGTGGATTACCAACAGTACTAGAGAGAGAAGCCATTGTCTTGTAAAAGAAGCTACATGTTTCTAAGAGAAAGAATTTTCATATTTTATAAAAGCACTCTGCAAAATATACTGTAGTTGTGAATTTTCCCACATGCCCTTCTTTAATTGTTTTGCTAAGAATTTAGGTAAACTAGATCAGAAAATCCAAGAGATTTTTAACATGTCACGAAAATGCCTTCTGATTTTCACCCTTTGATATAAAAAAGTTATTGAGAGTAACTTTCACTAAATCTCTATACCCATATAATAACATTTGATGAAAGGGAGTTTATATTGTAGGAAAACTTCAGGGAAACAAAAGAAATTTTCATCCATTTTCCTTTGTCCTTATGTAATTGAATCACTCAATCCCAATCGGTAAACTGTTCATCAACCAGTTCATTTAGGTTTTAACAAAAATTTGAGCATTCCTTAACCATTTTGATTCTAACAGACATTTGTTGGGTATCTGTGGAACTCTGCTACTCCAGGGAGACAGATAAGGGGCTATAGAGAGACTGTCTCAAGGAGTTTATAGTCAAATCCAGAGAGGTAGACATGGAGATAAATGAGAGCAACACAAAATATCAGCCCTCGTGAGAACACATGACCAGGAATTAATGAGTGTCACAAAGAAATGGGTGTTCTTTCTTCCATACACAGTGATCTACCAGGATAACCAGCTTCTCTGGTGGTTCAGCAGTAAAAGAACTCCCCTGCCGATGCAGGAGATCCAGATTCAATCCCTGGGTCAGGAAGATCCCCTGGAGAAGGAAAAGGCAACGCGCTCCACTATTCTTGCCTGGGAAATCTCATGGAGAGAGGAGCCTGGTGGGCTATAGTCCATGGGGTCCCGAAGAGTCGGATATGACTAAGCCTCTGAGCATGCATGCATTCACCAGGATAACCAGGTTCCAGAGAGCTATCTCTGTGAGACAGCTATCTCTGGGCCACAGCCTATCGACACTCTTCGTATGTAAACATTTAGTTAGTACACTCCTCTATGTTTGTAGCTTTCTGATGGTTATCGTGGTATTCCTGTTGATGGTTTAAATATGTTCCTGAAGAATTATATCTACTGGATTTCAGACAATAAGGTCCCAATGGATAAGAAAACTACCTAAAGTGGCATGATATGCCATCTTAGCTATAGCTTTGGGATTACTTCTGATGCATCTTTAGTTCTGTGAAGAGACACTTCATAATGGGAAGAAAACAAGAGTGACAACATGACAGTGATCACAAACGCTTTCTACTGTCAACACATTCCAGATTATTTGTTTTGAGCCTTGTCTCCGAGATACCTTCCAGGTGACCAAAATAATTCTATTGTCTCTCTGATATTGTTTGGTATTGCTACCAATTGAATTTCAACTGTAAAGCAGCTTTATAAGAGCACTGCCATGTCATATTACAGAGAACAGGTGTCAAAATAAAGGTTCACTAACTTGAAGCAACTTATATATATAGAACTCAGGTGTGTCTGTGACCACATGAGGAGAAGGAGGAATTGAATTTTGTGCCGTTGAATTATACCAAGGACAGGCTCTTTCCTTGAGATGCCAACAGAGGAATTTTGTTAGCAGTATTCTGTGAACAAAACACTTAAGAGAATGTATGTATACAATAGTTTAAAAAAAAGGGTTACTGACACAGATGCCAATTTGGTGGGGCATATGGAACATTTACACTTGCCTTTTTCTTTCTTTCTTGCTACAGCTGGTGCTGATTTAGTATGTGAAATTTTACTAGCAGGAGTGCTAATCAAGACCGAGATTCTGTAAGGATTTAGTCATTTATGTAGGGGAAACTACGGGTATCATTAAAAAGTAGAAGATCATCTTAGGAAAAGCATTATCGTTATCAACCTCATTTTTAAACTAAACAGACACAACGGTACTGTAAGTATCACTTTAGCAGCCGAAAAAGTCAGAACGTTTTCCAGATAATGTTCTGAGAGGATTGCACCCACCGTTTAAAGTTGCGGTGGAGGCGTGTTGAAGTTGGTGCTGTGGGATCCAGGCAGGAGGGTGAACCATCTCACAGTTCGTTGTGTAACTTTTCTGTGTCGTGGTTCAGCAGAACTGCTCTGTGGAAAAATTCCATTTTTAAAGAATAAAAGAAGATTGTCATGATACGGAAGATGGATGCTTTTTTTTTCCAGAATGATTTGGGGGTGGGGAATTGGGGTGATAGCGAGATGTGTACGTCTTTTGGTTCTTCCCCCTTATATTTTAGAATACAAAGTTTTGCCATCTGAGGCCAAATTTCACTAATCAGGAAGGTGTTGAGAGAAAAATGAAATAAAGTTGAAAAAATCTTTCCCAAGTGGCGACAAAAGCATCCTCGGTACATTAAATATGTTGTCCAGGTGGTGTGATGGAGTTGGAGACCTGCGCGGCAGCTATGAGACATCTGCTGCCTGGGGAAACTTGCAATGTGGCAAAGTGGTGTTTGTAGCTCCCTGTGGCAGGATGCCAGCTGCCCAGGGCCTCGCTTCTCCAGATGAACCAAGAGTCTTGTTGGTGCTTCAGATGAGTCCAGTGCATCATTCCTGCCCTCCTCACCTCGAGAATTTAAAGGACAAGGAGGTTTTGCTGTGAAAAAAAGCCAGGCGGATGTTGTTGGGTGAGGTGTAGATCAGGTCTCTCCTAGACCACCGGCTTTGCCCATCAGTGTGACAGCAAACACAAGTCTGCAATTAAACCATTTTCATTCTGTTTTCATGTGTAATTTCTATGACTTGCTGTAAGTTACTTACTCTGTTCATGCTTCACACTTTAAATACTGTCAGAAGAGATATTTGAAAAGTAAAGTTTGCTCAAATGTAAGCAACAAAATATTTTATTGTAAAATAATGAATGGCCATGCATGTTTTAGATGGTGGGTTTCATTATTTTAGAATATTTTGACATAAGTATGGCACCTTTAAAAGCAGACTACATATGATAACTTGTAAATAACTGTTAATAACTAATTAAAATTCACTTACTGAGCATTACCACACACCAACCACTATTAACCACTTCTGTTAAAAACAAAAGAGACAAAGCCTATATAACACAATCTATAGCCCTAGCTCAAAATCTAGAAACTTTAAAAGTTAATTAGTAAATCTCTTAATTATTTTATTTATCCAGTCCTTAATGACATTTTCACCATAAGCATGACCATCTGGGCTATCTGATTAAAACTGGGAAAGTTGAAGACCTACCCTCAAATGCACAACGAGGAAAGATTGAGAAGATTTGGACTGAAGTATCAAATGTTAAAACAAGTAATAGTAATTCTTTCCCTTTCCATCAGAAATATTTTACATCTACAATAATGCCTAAGAAATGTAGTTTCATGAAAGAAAAGGAAAGGGCATCTAGTTAACCGGATATTTGATTGCTTAAACACACAAGAGAGTAGCAAAATTTAAAAATACAAATATTAGACAGGTTAAAAAGTATATGATTAGTCATTTGCATATACATATACACATGCCATTTAGAGTATAGTGATTTTTAAGCAGTGATAAGTTCCTTTTACAATTCTGTTAGGCTATGTGGAAGGACAGAACTTTTATTTCTGAAATTGCACCTGATGTATATTTTTTGAGAATTTGTTCAGCAAGGCGATCATTTAAGTGGAAAATATTTGTGAGAGGTCATAGGAGGAAAAACCCTTTATCTCCCCTTTCCACCTACTTAAATCTGCCCTTACTCATTTATCATTACTGTCATATTTATGAATAATAAGGAAAAATAAAATGCCTTATTTAAAAAATAAACAGGTATTCAGATTCTTTAAAATACATCAGGTTAATCTGCTGAAGCATAAATTAGGATGGTCTACAGACTGTTAACAGTGACAGCAAGCATATGGCAAATTTGAACTGTCTGCGGGTCAACTTTTACTTTTGCTTTCCAAATGTCTGTCAGTCATTGTTAGGATCTAAATACATGTGTGAATGGGTGGAATTCGGCAAGATGAAATTGTTCAGCAAATTCTTGGAGCAAGTGAATTGTTTTTCACTTTGTCTCTCATCTATAACCTTCCTTGTCTCTCATACACAATATGCTTTGAGAGCAGTCTTTTGAAATTTTACCCAGAAAAACACAGCGCTTTAAAGAGTTGTGTTGCCTTTTCTTTGTTCAGTTAGGAAATAGGTATATAATCATATGCTCTCTCTCTCTCTGTGTTTGTGTGGGAATGTTTGTGTGTATATATGCGTTGCTTTCTCTAAGAACCAGTCAGGTGCTCAGATCAGCAGTTTTGCCAGTATTACAACTGTTCCTAACGCTGTGATTATACCTTTCACTATTGTAAGAGTAAGTCGTCTTTTATTTTCTCTTCTTCTATTAGAATATCCTTGCTCTTGAAAGCCATTGATGTTTGCAGCACTGGAGACCAGTGACACTGCAACGATGATGTATTGTTCTGCCATAAAGAGTGGTGAGAGGAGACAGCAAGGATACCTGGGACAGAGAGGAGGCAGGTTACAGTCAAAGATGTGAGAGAAGAAAAGCAAGGAGCCAAAGGTTTGAAATATCAAAGTCTTGAAATCAGCAAATGACCAAGCATCCAAAAAGATGATGGCCCTGAACTCAACAACTTTCCCTGAATGTGTATGAAAAGATATGAAGCTGCATGAGTTTTGAAACACTTTCTTTAGAACAACTCTAGTTCTAGCTCTGAAAAGGTGATGGAAGCGAATGTTGGAAGAGAGAAGAGCTTCTCCTTTCTTCAGGACCAGAAGAATTCCAACCACATTAAAAAATCATTGTCAAAACGAGAGCCTGGAAAAGTTGTTTCACCTTAATTGAAAGCCATAAGAAAAAGTGGCCTTGACTCAGTTTAAGGAGGGTACTTGAAGTCCTCCTTCTCTTCACTCCAAGGGATCTATTGCTTCAGCCATTTGAAAAAGAGCTATATCTTCTCTAATGATTTTCTCATTAACAATTCATCCATTTGTATTAAGCTTTCTGCACTTCCAAAGTGCTTTTGCATATGTATCTCATAAACTGAGGCATTTAGATTACATTAAAAAAATCTTCATATTACAGATTGAAAGGGAAAAATCTTTAGAACATTATTAAAATCTCAAAGACATGAAAATAGCTAGAAGAAATTCAATTAAATTCCCAAGATATCATGTTCTCCATTTCCCATAGAGTGAACTTTCATTCCATGTCCTTTGTGGGTTTAGAATGTGCCTTAGTGACAGTCATGCTTGGCACGTGTTGTCACTCAGTAAATGTATGTTAAGTTAGCCTAATATTCCTGATATGATGGAGTCAGAGAGAAATAGATTTTAATTCTAAATCTGTCACTTAATTGCTCTTTCTCAACCTTTTTTTATACTTAAGTTGGAAATAACGATTCTTGCACTATGTCAGCAGTGTGCTGGTAAATGTTTAACAACTTGATCATCTTCTCCCTTCTTCCCACTGCACCTCCACCCCATAAAAAAGGGCCTGGTGTGTAGCTTTCGCTGGTTTCCATAGTGTAAGTACTCCCACCATGGACAATTTCAAGTTTCCAACATGACATCACTGAATACCCAATTGAGAAGAGATGTGAGTAATTAACTCTTGTGGGCTAATAGAAGCCGGTTCCTGCACATCACCGCCTGGCTTTAGGTACGTGGTTTGATTTCATGGAATTACTCTTCTGTGTTAACTGCAGTTTGTAACACTAAAGGTATCTGAAGACTTAGTGGTTCAGTGGATGGTGCTGGTGCCATGCTGTTGGATACATCCACTTCCTGACTGCTGTGGGGATAGGCTGATCGCCATTCATAGCTGTGCCTTCTCTGCAGAATTACTCTTTACCAGGAGGTACCTCGCCAGGAAAGGCTTCCCAGGTGGTGCAGTGGGTAAACAGTCTGCTTGCAATGCAAGAGAAGCAGGAGACATGGGTTCAAGCCCGAGTCAGGAAGATCTCCTGGAGGAGGGCATGGAAACCTACTCCAGTATTCTTGCCTGGAGAATCCCATGGAGAGAGGAGTCTGGTGGGCTACAGTCCACAGGGTCACAGAGTCAGACACGACTGAGGCGATTGAGCACACACGCTTGCGCCTCACCAGGAAGTCCACGCGCCCATTTCCAACAGCGCCCCTCCTGTATAGACAATGACTGTCTGACACAGGGGTAGAGAAGTTTTAGCCTTCTGCCGTAAACTGACCAACTCTGTGGTACAGTCTGTGCTCCAGAACTTCTTACGGGAACAAATGGATGCCAAGACCACATCCTTTCTTAGTTCCTTCCGCTACCTTCTTCTGTACCCCTTAGTCCCATTCTTTCAAGAGCATCAGTAAATAACCCAAACAAGAAGGCCTTTCTTAGACTCTGCTTCTAGGGAACCTAGGGCTTGCCTGATGGCTCAGTGGGTAAAGAATTAACCTGTAATACAGGATACATAGGAGATGCAGGTTTGATCCTGGGTCTGGAGGATCCCCTGGAGGAGGAAACGGCAATCCACTCCAGTATTCTTGCCTGGAGAATCCCGTGGACAGAGGAGCCTGGCAGGCCACAGTCCTGGCAGGCTATAGGCAGAAAGAACTGAGCACGCAATAGGGAACCTAACCTAGGGCAGTTGAAAGCAGATGTGGTCTTAGAAAGCAATTTTTAAGGATGGGATTCTGAAGTTGAATTCCAGACAATGTGCACCACCCCCCACTCCCCAGCTGCTGGGAGGGAGGATATTGATCATCCCAGCTACACTGTGGCAGTGACATTGTGAATACTTTCATCTGTAATAAGCTGGGATACAGTACCGGTAGAAGGGATGTAATAATTGGCACAAAGTCTCAGGTATTTGAGAGAAAGGGGAAAATAGTAATTGTAAAGACTGTGGAACTAGATGGCTATTGCTAAGGGCTATTGATCCAATGAAGAGAGAACGTGACAGGCTCAGATCTATTCGTCAATAGTTTAAAGCAAAGTGCTAGTCAGAAGGCCCTCTTGTAAATGTTTGAGGCTCTCATCTTCTGAGGTAGAAGGTCACACACAGCTGATGATCAGATATTGTTTGGTTCCTTTATATTTAATTGTAAAAGTGGCTGAATTGAGGAGAAGTCTGAATTCTCAGAATAGACACATGTCCTGTGTCAAAGGTAGGCTCTAATAAGAAGCAAACGGGATCTGGGGAGGGATTTTGAGGTAAATGTGCTTGAGAACCCTGAGTCTATTTCCCTAAAGCCTCCAATTCTGTAGAAGAGGCTTAATTCTTGATGGAAGTTAGATTCTTTTCTTGCTTGAAGAACGTGAAGAACCCTTAAATGAGAGGTCACTTACAAGACAATGTTTCTCCTCCGCAGGTCTTCCAAGTCCTCTCTTGGCCCTAGACCTATAACTTTGGTCAGATCAAGGCATAGGCTGACTGGAAAAAGGATAGCGATTTGCAGGACTTGATTATTATGTTCCAGAAAGAAGCAGGAGAGTATGTCTAAGAATGGACCATCATAGTATTATCAGATAGAGGTGGAGATAATGCTGGCCAAGAGAGAATGTAGGGCATTCTCTAAAGACACAGGATTTAACACTCTCGCAAGGGTTTGGAGGACAGTTCTAATATGCTGCTGAGGTTGTTTTTGGAGTTGAGTGATAGCACTTTTCTACAATAAATAAATGGGCTTCCCTGATGGCTCAGATGGTAAAGAATTTGCCTACAGTGCAGGAGACCTGGGTTCAGTCCCTGGGTCAGGAATACTCCCTGGAGAAGGGAATGGCAACCCACTCCAGGAATTCTTGTCTGGAGAATTCCCTGGACAAAGGAGCCTGGCTGGCTATAGTCCTAAGGGTCACAAAGAGTTGGACATCACTGAAGGACTAACACACACACACACAATAAATGAAGCAGAAGTCCTGGAACTTCCATGCAGTCCTGTGGAGGAAACTGTAGAGGAGAGGATCCCAAGGCTCAGAGAAGGAAGCTGCTGCTGTGAGTTAACCACGTGAGGCTGAAAAACCTATCGATGGGCCAAATTCTTTACAAGGGTCTGGAGGACATTGAGTTTACCAAGGAAATAAGGAAGGTATTGCTGGTGATGGTAGGCACACTCAGTGGTAGAGTGTCCTTTGTAGGCTGAGGCTCCCGGTGGGAGATGCTATAAGGGAACTGAGCTCCCTAGTAGCAGAGCAGTTAACAGGATCCTTGAAGAGCTGAAATTTCCTGTTATGATTGAGTATTGTCGGACCCTGATACAGTAATATTCCTTGAGGATACCAGCAAGCTACTTGATGGATATTGACTACATCAGACTCTTCCTCCAGTGTTTCCTCTGGACTGGATCCCTTCCTACTCCAGATATGGGTTTGCCTTTTCTGCTTGGAGGTCCTTGGCCAGTACCACCCACTGAGGGTTCACTGAGTGGTTTACTGACAGGCAATCCTGCATAACATTACCATGGACCAAGAGACCACGTTGCAGCAAATAAGATGCAGCAGCTGGTATTAGATCCTGGAATGTATTGAATGTCTTCTTGAAGTTACAGTCTAGCTGAGGGGCTGGCTTAGAGATGGTAGGCTAAAGCAATGGAGCGCTACCCTTCAGAACATGCTGTGCAACTGAAATTAAGACCATTATATGGTACTGTGGCCTCAATAGAGAAAACAGTTGGGTCTGGGAATTTAGGAGTGGAAGTAGGAGCGATCTTCCTCTTCATCACTCCTAGTAACCCACATGGTCAGCCTGTGCTTGCTGTCTCTGCAAGACTGGGTTCTGTAGGTCTTGAGGTCCTAGTTCTCAAATAAGCATGCTTCTATCAAGGATCAGAGTAAAATGCAATAAACACAAGTCACTGTCACATCACTTTGGCTTCTCCTTACAACTGACTATGACTATCTCAAAAAAGTGGGGCTGTGCTACACAATGGGAAATACGTGCCTCTCCTGACCACTGTAACTGGTGCTTGTGAAGAGCAAATACAATAACTACGACTTGAGAACGACATAGAAACAAGAAGCCAGAGATGAGGGCCTGGATCAAACTACCAGTCAGAGTGCAGACCGAAGGGGAGGAGAGTCTAAAGCAAGTGAAAAGCGGGGGGAGGGTGAATATCAGTTATTGCTTCAGAGTTAACTGCTGCAGTGGGGGCTCTAATTTGTTCCACTTACCTTCCTTTTTAAACATTTCCTGGAAATCCTGATCCACCAGAATCCTGAAGAAGCTGTGCCTAGATGGAAATACTTAGTTATCCATGGCAATTATGTGGCCTAATTATAAAGGATTTGACAGTCTCCTCTATACTGTGGTCTCTGGTTTTTGATAGACCTCTAACAAATTATTTAGTCCAAACTTGAATGTGTGAGTGCATGCACGAGTGTTTGCATATGTATGTCTGTATGTTTTGAACATGAAAATATTTGCAACCTTGATGATCACTCAAGGTCATGAATTGTGCCAGAGGTCTGTCCTACAGATTCATGCTATCCAACCTCAGCTGGGCTCTCCTTGCTCTTCAGTCATCTTTCTGTCTCTAATTTTTCCCTACTGTACTTCTCACAGCTGCTATTCCACACCCTCTCCCTTCACCCAGATTCAGAAAAATATTTCTGTACATCACATACCAGGAGTTGATTTCAGAACTTACTCTACAGTGATTGAGTTATCTCTGTTCCAGACTAACTTCCTAATCCTTACCTGGCTTTGGGGATGTTTTTCAGTAGGTCTATTTTTCTATTGGTTACTCCTATTCTTTTTCTCATCCTTCAAACAGAGCTTTCCTACAGTTCTCCTTGGTCATTGTCACCATCCTAAGTCAGGCACAAAATGCATAAATATCCTCTATCTTCAAGAGGGAGGGGATATATATGGCTGATTCATGTTAATGTAAGGTAAGAAACAAATACAGTATTGTAAAGCTATTATCCTACAATTAAAAATTTAAACAAATTCTCTTATCTATTCTATCAATGATGCATTCATAACATTTCTCTTCTAAATCTGCCCTTGACTGGCATTGCCCAGGTTCGAACCTCATTTTCTCCATGGAGATAACAGACGCCATCAATGTCTCTCTCCTGTATGTCCACCAGAATAACTTTCCTAAAATTTAGACTCAATTCCTTTTTCCTGCTCAGACTTACTTTTTTACTTTTCACTTCTATAAAGTGTTGTGTAGTCTATTGTGAATATAATGCTTTATATAGTGAAATACAGCATACTGAAAGAATGGATATAATATACAGAAGTAGAATTTTTTAAAAATGAAATGATCACTGCTTTTAATTCAGCCTAAGAAATAAGATATTACCTTTGTATTTGAAAGCCTATGTTTTGTGAGTTTCTGCCCAATTGAAGCCCCCTTCCTCTATGGCAACCCACTCCAGTATTCTTGCCTAGAAAATCCCATGGACAGAGGAACCTGGTAGATTACCGTCCCTGGAGTCGCAAAGAGTCGGATACGACTGAGCGACTTCACTTTCACTTTCCTTTCCTCTGCCCTGAAGGTAACTACTACCCTGAATTATGTTAACTAATCCCTTGTTTTCCTTAAAGTTTGTCATATATGTGTATGTGTTAATCTATGTAGAAATCATATGTGTATATATTATAAAAATCTGAATCTCTGCTATTTTGTTTAGCCTTCTTTTGTACTTTATATAAAAGGAATCATGATGTATTACTCTGTGACTCAATATTAAGTATTACAGATATATTTATGTTGATTTATCCGGAATTCATGTTTCACTGTTGTATACTACTGCATTCTAACAAATATTGAATTGCAATGTTGTACACTTAAAACATACAATTTTATTTACCAATTTTATCTCAATAACAAAGAATGCATTTCAATTTTTTTATTCTACTGCTGTTGACATTTGGATTGATTTGTTATTACAAAATACGTGTCACTGTAAATGTTCTTGTATATGTTTGCTCATGTTCATGTATTCAAGAGCTTCTCTAGAATATACACCTAGAAATGCTGTGTATGCACAGATGCACCTTTACCAAGCAACTCCAAATTGTTTTCCAAAGTAGTTTTACCAATTTATTCAACTTTATTCTACATCAGCAGTGTATAACCTTTATTCCACATACTGCTGATATCTGGCATTTTCAGACTTCTGAATTTTTACCATTCTGTTTGGACATAACATTATAGTTCATGGTAGTTTTAATACACATTGCTTGATTATCATTGCCATTAAGAAATTTTTTCCTATGTTTACTGCCTATTCATCTTTGGAAAACTTTTTGTTATAGCTTGTTCATATTTTAAAGGAACTATTTGACTTTTTCATTTGAATTCATAAGATTTTAAAATTTATTCTAGAAATAGCAATCTTTTTTCACTCTTTCCCTTTTTGGTTTATGTTTTCTGCTTGATTTAAAAATTATTTATTACCCTGCATTGGCAAATATATTTTCCTCTAATCTTTAAAATTTTTCACTCTTGCTTTTCCAGTTCAAGTACTTGATCTATCTGGGATTGATTATTTGTATAGTTGAAGATACACAATTTTTTCCATATGGATCATCAATTGTCCAAGCATATTTTAATGATAAATTTATCTTTTGCTACTGATTGACAATTCTAGTTCTCTCATATATCAGGTTTTCATCAAGGTGTGTAGATTTGATTCTGGCATTTCTTTCTTGTTCCATTGGTCTATGCGATTATTTCCACACTAATGCCACAGTGTCCTAAATAGTATATTTTGTAATAAGTCTTGCCAACTGATGGGTCAAGTCCCTTCACTGGTTATTACTTGTTAGGTAAAAATTTGTTCAGACTATCCTTCAGTTGTATACAAATCTCTCTTCCTTTATAACTCTATCTCCCACTCCTTAACATAATTTTATGATTATTTATAATTATTCTTTAATGCATTTTTCTTCCAAATAATATAGGGAAAAAAAGAGTTACACGTCAAATATGCATTACTATTTATGATCATGTTTGCTGAATAGCTTTTTTATTGTTGCTCCTTATTGCTTCATATGATCTTGAGTTATTGTCTAGTATCCTTTGTTTCAGCCTGGGGGACTCCTTATAACATTTTTTATGGTGGTGGTTTAGTTGCTAAGTCATGTCTGACTCTTGTGACCCCATGGACTGTAACCTTCCAGGCTCCTCTGTCCATGGGATTCTCCAGGCAAGAATACTGGAGTGGTTTGTCATTTCCTTCTCCAGGGGATCTTCCCAACCTAGGAATTGAACCCTGGTATCCTGCATTACAGGCAGATTCTTTACCAATTGAGCTATCAGGATACTTAGAGAACATTTCTTACAGGGTTGGACTACTGCTGATAAACTCCCTTTGATTTTTTCACTTGGAAATGTCTTAATTTCACCTTCATTTTTGCAAGATATTTTTATTAGATACAGAATTCTTGGTTGACAATTTTCTTCTTTCAGCACTTACATATGTCATCTTACTGCCTGTTGACTTCCATGATTATGAAAAGAAATCAGCTTATAATCTTTTTCAGGATCCCTTGTATGTGATGAGTAGATTCTCATGTGCTATTTTCAAGATTTGCTCTTTGTTTCTGTCTTTTGCAAGTTTGGCATGATGTGCTTGGTGAGAATCTCTTTGTACTTATCCTACTTAGAGTTTGTTGAGCTTCATGGATGTGCAGGTTTATGTCCCTTGATTTCCTCCTCTAATCTTTTAGTATAACAAAGCAATCTCATAATTTTCTAATGTTGAATCAACTCAACTTTTATAGAACAATCATGATCTGTTAATAGTGTGTTGTCTTCTTTGTATATCCCTGGACTTAGTTTAATAATTTTTATGTGAGATTAACTCATAATTTTCTGTTTCAAACTGACTCTGTATGGTTTAGTATAAAGGATATGCTAGTTTTTACCTATGAGTATTTCTTTTTCTTTCTTCTCTAAAATAGTGGAATAATCTGTTCCTTGATAGCATGGCAAAATGCATCAATAGAACAATTTCAACAAGCTCCTTTTCTTTGGGAGAAATTTTAAAACAATATTTTTAGTTTCTTGGGAGAGTTCTAAGGTGACAGATTTTCTAGGTCTTCATGAACAAGTAAGTTTACAAATCTTTCTAGAAATTTGCCCATTTCACTGATCAATGTAAATTTACTATAACAAAGTTGATACAATATTCTCATACTATCTTTTTAGGATGTGCTGCATCACTAATTAAATCCCTCTTTCACCCCTCATTTCATGTATTTTGCATCCTTCTTCCCTTTTTGTTCCCCTTGATTACTCTTGTCAGAGATTTGTTCTTTATTAGTCTTACCATAGAACTAACTTTTGGTTGTATTGGTGCTGCATATCATATCTTTAATTTTCATTTAGTTTTTTTTTGTTGTTGTTGTTAATTTTATTGGGTTTTTTCCCATTTACCTTGTTGTGTTGATCTCTATTTCTGTTCTGGCCTCAGTTTTGTGTCCTGTCACTGATGCATGATTCATTGAAATTCAGGTTCTAGGCCACCAGAAATTTGCAGATACCTCAGGGCAAAAGTCTGTTCAAAATCTCTTTAACCCCTTGGATTATTTGTGATTGGTTTCTAGGGAGTCTATTATTATAACAGCTCATCCAAGCATTACAGAAAGATGTCTTTTATTTTTTGTCTACCTTTTTTAGGTGTGCTTCCCAGAAATTTCTCAGAAACTACTTGGCCCAGAGCCCTCAAACACTCCCCATGTCTCCTACTGTCTTGGAAACAGTGTACAAATTCCTTAGCATAATTTTCTAAGGGCTATGACCTCAAACCTGTCTTTCATGGCTTTATTTCCCATCAGATGATTTTCTTTTCTGTATGGAAACTACTTTTTAATTCCTCTAGACCCATATCAATGTCATTTTTTGGCGATTATTTCTTAATTTCCCAGTCTGAACAAAAAAACAGTCTGTTCTATAACATGAGTAACAGGTTGTACTGATATCTTTACAACAGTGTTCAATGTTTGACAAGGGATGAGTTTATGGCCACTTCTCCTGCTGGATTTTGAGTTCACTTAGGCAAGAACTGTGCCTGACATGGAGTAGTCATTCACTCAGTGCTTGTGGAATGAATCAGTGGAATTTTGAATCTCTTTCCTCATTTAACATATATTTTCTCCCAGGTCCCACTTTTGATGTGCAGGTGATGGAAGGAATCAAAAGTAAAGTAATAAGACCCTAGAGCCACCGGGACGTTTCTTTTCTGCAGATTTAAACACCTGTGGCCCAGCTCTTAAATGGTATTAGCCAAATTACACCAAGCATTTTGGTCGTACCTTTGGGTTCCGGAGTCTAATTGCTTGTAATGAAACACTGGAGTCATAATTTGATGGTCTGTAGGTTTCTCAGCTGTTTTTCTCTATGAGAAAATATATAATGGGATATTTTGCACGTGACTGTCTTTATTTTATATGCAATACACCAGTGCTGTGTAAATTTTGTGAACAACTTCTATTATCTTTGAAACCACAGAAGCAGCAAACAGTTATAATTATAGTCTGAAGAAGCTATAGTGTTTCAAATATGCCTACAGTAGTGGTATTACAATGAGAATGTTCTGTTTGCCTGCAGCTTTCACTCTGCTCAGTGACATCACAATTATACTAAATTTTAACAGAAACTTCTGTCCTTAAACAGAAACAGCTTGTTGGAAAATCTAAGAGTTTTCTTTCTTCTGAATTTTTTGATTCTTCACTGCATGAAAGTGGGAGAAATGGTAAATATCATGGCATAACTCCATTCTTCGTTACTTCCTGGCTGGTTTTTACTATCATGGAGTGATAGGTATTCTACTTTACTCCACATGGGGAATGAATGCACGTTATTTAAAACTTCTTTCTGTGCATCTGCTACTTGTCAACTCATGATCTTCTGATCCTTGAAGATTTGACAACCCTGTGATTTGCTTTAATGGAATTACTGAAAAGTTATCAACAAAGACGTTGCAATGTAAGAATGCAAAGTAAGTCCTTAGATGTTTAGAGGGAAATGAACTTCAAAAGGGGAGTAGTGGCTACAAAGAAATACCTGAATCATTCAATTTTTGGTGTGGTCCTGCATGTCTTTAATTTTGTCGAATGGGAGAGACCATGTTTATGTTGTCTTCCCTTTTCCTCAGCTGTGACTTATTTTTTCTGTAGCTTATTGATCAATGCCTCATATGGTACTAAATATACTTCAGAATAAGAAAGTAGTATCAGAGGAATATTCTACTTGGAAATAGGAAACCTGTCTTCGAATCTCACCCTTTCCTGCCATTTTGTCACTGACTGTGGCAGAATCATTGCATTAATTTTTAAAGTTTTCTGGGACTTTCTTTCTTTATCTGTAAAATTTAAGCAGTTGGTTAGATCAGTGATCCTCAAAGTGAGGCCTCTGGACCACTAACATTAACATGATCTGGGAACTAGCTACAGAAGCAAACTCTCAGTTCCCTCTACAAACCCATGGATTCAGAAACTCAGAGAGTGGAACCCAGCAATCTGTATTTTAATAAGTCCTCTAGGTGATTCCGAATGTGTTAGTTGCTCAGTCGTGACAATTCTTTGCAACCCCATGGACTGTAGCCTGCCAGACTCCTCTGTCCATGGGGTTCTTCAGGCAAGATACTGGAGGGGTAGCCACTCCCTTCTGCAAGGGATCTTCCTGACCTAGGGACTGAACCCAGTCCTCCCGCATTGCAAGCAGACCCTTTACAGTTTCAGCCACCAGGGTAACCCAAAGAACAACAGCTAGGTGATTCTAGAGCACATTAATCTTTGAAAACCACTGGATTAGATAAACTTTAGGAAACTTCCAACCCTAAATTCCCATGAGCCTCTATGAATTTCAGGGTAATTTAGGATTAAATTGGATGTTAAGTAAGCATATTCTTCAGCTTGTAATTAAATTTAAAATTTGGATTCCAAACACAGATTTAGAAACATATGTAAGAAAAAAAGAAAAAGGATGCTGAAAACGTTGTCCAAAAAAGCGTAATTACTCTGAAAATGTTTTTGAATATAAGCATTTGTAGAATCTGTCTCCATTTGACATCCCAAAATGAACTTGGTATTTCTGTCATACATGTATCTTGATGAGTATTTCCACTGAATGATCACCACTGCTTAATGGCTGTGATTTTAGAAAAAGAAGAATTTAAAATTATTCAGATTTATTGTAATTCACTTCTTATATTTACAGAGGATAACAGTTAATAATCTGTTCTACATAAGTGCACATATGGCTAAAATTTTTGTTATTGAATATTTGGGCCTTTGGTCTCCTATATAGGGAAATGTCCTTGTGTTTAACCACTTCTGTGCTTTGTTAACATATGCTTTACCTAACAGTCTGTCTGGCTCCATTTTTTAATAATGCAGAAGCATTTTGGGTGGTGATTTTAATTTTCTAGGATTGGTCTGATTATATTAACCAAGGCTTTATGCTTTCCAAGGTCGCCAAAGGAAGGAGTTGGAGAATCTTTTATTCTTAATCTAAATAAGTTAATACATATAAATATGCAATAGAAAATGTAGGAAATCATTTTAAAAATTCTGTAGAAAATAAAAATGAGAACTGGCAAAAGGGAGTGGGAGGATTATCATTTATTTTGCTTTGATGAATTAGATAGAATCTGAATAGCTATTCTCAATAAAGAGTGGCCACAACTCTGCTTATCTTAACAGAATCCTTAGTTTAAGACTGGAACATATGTCACATTTCACGTAACTCTTTTCTTGACCTATTTCTGGAAGCCTGTGAAAAGTTAGCTGAAACATTAATTGGTTTTATATACTTATTGCAACTGGAAATAGCCCAAAGAGGCAAGTTAGTTACTCCCTAAGGCAACTTAGGGAGTAAGTTGTTAATACAAAATCAAGTGAACTGTAAAAGCCATTTTTTAAAAGTTATTCATTTAACAAGTATTTATTGAATGGCTACTAAGTACTAAGCATTGTGCTTGACACAGAGGCTAGACCAATGGATAAGGCACCTTGCCTATTAGAGATTAATATCTAGTTAGGGAGAACAACATTAAAAAATGATTATGTAAATTACGATTAAAAATACAGTGCTATACATGTTATGAAAGAGTTGTATCGGTATATAGACTGAAATCATAATACAAAACTGAAGCACAGAATCATCTGAGGATGGGGAAAGACTTTGATACAAGTTATGTTGATAGTCACTTTGACTACTATTTGGAGAATAGTTGGTTGGAGGCAAGAGTATTGCGAAAAACCAGTTAAGATGCCATTATAGTAATCCAGGTGCTGTTCCCTGTAATACAAAGGTATACATAAAGTACCAAGAATGAATAATAGAAAGTTGCATAACTTTTGTCCTGATTTTCTGTCATTGGATAGCAAATCATTTCATAGTCTCATAGTTGTATGAATTGGCAGACTCAGCTGGTGATATTAACTTGAAATTTCTCATGTAGTTGCAGTCCTTCAGTAATAGGTTCTGGAGTCATCTGAATAATTAACCAAAATGGTCTTCTTTGCACACATGTCCAGTACCTCAACATACCAGGTTGTAGCTATTTTTCCAGCAAGGCAGCCTAAACTTCTTTTTTTTAAATTTCATCTATTTATTTCATTTTTGGCTGTGCTGGGCCTTGGTTGCTGCTCAGGCTTTTCTCCAGTTGTGGTGAGCAGGGGCTAGCCTTTAGCTGCAGTGTGTGGGTTTCCCTTGTTGCAGAGCACAGGCTCTGGGGCCGCGGGTTTCAGTAGTTGCAGTGTGTGCGCTCAGTAGTTGCAGCTCCCTGGGCTCTAGAGCACAGGTTCAATAGTTGTTGTGCACCGGCTGTGTTGCTTCCCTTGGCATATGGGATCTTCCTGGATCAGGGATTGAACTCAGATCAGGGATCTTTACCACTGAGCCACGAGTGATGCTCTAGTCTGAACTTCTTAGAGAATGGCTCTGGGATCCAAAGAGCAAGAAAAAAAAAAACTTCCAGTGTCCTTAAAAGACTCTTAAATTGGAACTGGCATAGCATCACTTGGGCTTCCCAGGTGGCCCAGTGGAAAAGAATCCACCTGCCAGTGCAGGAGATGCAAGAGACTCAGGAGATGCGGGTTCAGTCCTTGGGTCAGGAAGATTGTCTGGAGGAAGAAACGGCAACCCACTCCAGTATTCTTGCCTGGACAATTCCATGGACAAAGGAGTCTGGTGGGCTCTTGTCTATGGGATCACAAAGAGTCAGGCATGACTGAGCACATGCGTGTATACATAGCACCACTTCCATTGCATTCAGTTGTTCAAAACAGTCACAGGCCACTTCAGATTCAAACTGATCAAAGAACAATTCCATATCTCGATAGAAGGTGTCATGAGCAATAACAGGATGACCGAGTTGACTCCCAATAATCTTTGCTTTTTGCTATCACACCCTTCACATTGGATAGGGCTGATCTTGTGTAATCAATATGATACTGTGGAAATGATGGTCTGTGATTTCCCAGGCTGGGTCATATAGGTGACTGTGGTTTTGACCAATTCTTTGGGAAAAGCTAGCCTGTGTGCTGAACAGCTTTCTGGTGAAGCCCACAGGGAAAGAACTGAGACCCCTTATTAATAGCCAGAACCAGCCTATCAGCTGTGTGAGTGAGCCACCTTGGAAGGAGATCATCCAGCCCAAGTCAAAGCTTCAGGTAATTGCAAACCAAGTCACTATTTAGACTGAAACATGAGAGATCTCAAGCTTGACTCATTCATGTAAGCTGCTCCTAAATTTTGACCCTCAAGAACTTTATGATACAATAAATATCTATTATTGTTTGAAGTTGCTAAATTGTGGGGTAATTTGTTATGCAATGGTAGATAAACAGGACAGAGGCTATTTGCAGAGATAACCTGAGGGCTCCGTTTATGTTTGTTTCACTAGTGAATCTCATGGATTGTAGTACCCAACTTACAGTTCAATATCATCATAAAAGGGGCTTCCCAGGTGGCTCAGTGAGTTAAGAACCTGCCTGCAATGCAGGAGACACAAGAGACTCAGGTTCAATCCCTGGGCCGGGAAGATCCCCTGGAGGAGGGCATGGCAACCCACTCCAGTATACTTGCCTGGAGAATCCCATGGACAGAGGAGCCTGGCGGGCTATAGTCGATAGGGTCTCAAAGTGTTGGACATGACCAAAGCAACTGAGCACATGCTTCAGACAACATCATTGTAAAGAAAGAAGGGGGACTTCCCTGGTGATCCAGTGGTTAAACTTCACCTTCCAATGCAGGAGGTGCAGGTTCTATCTCTGGTTGGAGAGTTAAGGTCTCACATGTCTCCTGGCAAAAAGACCAAAATATAGAACAGAAGCAATATTGTAAGATTTAATAAAACTTTAAAAGTGGTCCTCATCTACATCAAAAATCTTTTTAAAAAAAGGTAAAAGAAAGAAGGTCTTGATATTACAGTTATTGAAGAGCCTTCCCGTGTCATAGCTGCTTAGAATGGAGGTAGGTCACACGTACTGACAGGAAGCGTAATACAGTGGAAGTGGGATTTCAAGTGCAGAAGAAGCATGGTCTTCACACAAAAAAAGACGACTAAGGAGAATGCAGATGAACACCTTTTGGTTGGCATGACAGGATTGTTGGCAACCCTGTCTAGTAGAGTAGAAGTCAGAAATTAAAAGCTTCTTGAAGACTATAAAGGTTATATCAAAGACTTCCTATTTGTGCACATGTCCTTTCCTTCTAACATGGAAAGTAATTAAACTGCTCTGCAGAAGAACTGATTTGCTCTTCAAAGAAACTGCTGGTTGCTGCTCAGTGACTTGTCTTCTACTAGGCTGGCTACCCATGGATTCTGGGTTGATTTATTCTTGTATCTGCTCAGTATATTTATTCTTTCTACATATCAAAGATAAACCTATGCTTTTTTCTAAGTATTTTAAGCAAATACTGATTGAAAATCAGAAAAGAGAAGCAGATAGGCATTCATAAAACAAACTCTTATAACTTCAGAAGTAATCATAAAATCATTATGCCTTTGTTTTATGGTTCCCAACATTTTCCTATATCTTTGAATTTTGGAGAAGACATTCAAGAGAATGAACCTGCACCACATTTTATTAATATAATTTTTGTGTAATGTTTCTATACATCAGTATTTTTTCAATATATTATTGTGAATTGGGGAAAAATAAGAAAAATTACAGAGTTGAAGTGGCTTTTTGGAAAAGAAAATGGCAACCCGCTCCAGTATGCTTGCCTGGAGAATTCTGTGGACAGAGAAGCCTGGTGGGCTACAGCCCACGGGACTAAATGTTTTTAGTTAGAACATTTTAGAAGAGTGATTTGTGATCAAACATAGTATTATAAGTAAGAGATAAATATCTTCATATATAAAGCTCGTATGTGTTATTTTTAAAGGGGCTAAGTTTGAAAGAAAGATAGAGACAGGACTTGAGTAAGAAGAGACAGGAAAAGAGAGAGCATTCTAGGAGGAGAAATAATACATGAGGTGTTTGGAAAGATGGACAGACAGAATAAGACACATCCAAAGGCCAGCAAGTAGGGTTCTTTGGTTATAGCAGTGAGTGTGTTGAACAATCCCTCCTTGCCCATACGTTTTCTTGCACCTCAAACTGTTGTGTCAAATTCCCTCCCCACGGTCAGATACATACATTCTCTTAGAATGTTTCCCTGGTTCCCAGGATAAAGTGACGAAAGCCTTCCACTCTCTCCTTCAAAATATGTTGCTTCTATTCTCTAAGTAAATCTCTTACATTAATGTTGCAGACAAGCTCCAAAAAGCAAAGTGTGAACTGAAATGAGCTGAAGCAAAGCTCTCTGGATACAGGGCGGTCACATGGACAGGATAATGGTTTATCATCGTGGATGAGATCAGTCAGTCAGGGAGGGGAAGACTTGGGGCAGGAGGAAGCCACACAAACGACACATTGTATTCTACACAAAATTTCTGTACTTTCAAGTCTAAAGACTACCTTTCAGTGTTGGAAGAATGAAAATCATGGCTGTCACACGTTGTTCTTGTTCAATGTACGTTTGATTCATTATCTTCCAATAAGGACAAGGAAGCAACAGAGTTAAACATGCATCATGTTTTAAATGGGAAAAACAATGTATTCTATTTGAATAAAATGTGAAAATACATAAAAGTACAGAGAAGAAAGAAGAAGGAGAAGCGGGGAGGGGGAGGAGGAGGAAAGAAACCACCGCCCAAGAAAACTACACTATTTACTTGGTGTATTTTCTTCTCCCAGTTCATCTCCACCTTTTTTTCTGTTCATAGTGCTTTCAGTACATACTCACAATGCAATTCTTTTCAATTAAATTTTATAAGTATTTTATTTATTAATTTTTTGGTAAACATCACAAGAAATGGCTAAGCCATCTGTCATCCTGTGTCCAAATGAAAATGTAGTCATTGGCTTCTTAACCGCCCCTCTCTTTTTGGATAGTCAGGTTGGTTTGATATTCACTCTTATAAATAGCATTGTGATAAACTTCTCTATGTGCTAAGTTATTTCTGGATTCAGGAATTTCTTAAAGGATAGATTCCTGGAAAAGTGACTTCTTCATCAAGTGATAAGAATAGCATGTTACTCTTTATGATTACATGGACATTGGCTTGATTCTTTGATGATGGATCTATTACAATTAACAGGTTCTAATCAAAACCCAAAATCATATGTAAAACATGGTCCATTTAGACTTGGGCTTCTCTCCGGACTTTAGAACTTGGTGTTGCTATTTTAATTATTCTCCCGTGTCTTGAAGGTTATATGGTTGCAAACATTGAGTGGTAGGCAAATACACACAATTCTTCCCTGAGTGATTTCTCATGCAAGAGATGGGAGAAGGACGAGTAAAATAAGTTTAAAAAAAATACTCAATATCATCAGTTCAACCTTCTTTGTCAAATAGCTTGAAAAATTGTGAAAGTACAAATAGCTTGAAAATTTATGAAAGTAATTCTTAAAACATAAAATCTTCTTTTTGCCTTATTCAACTGTTTAAAAAATACAGACTTACTGGATTACGCCCCCCTTGTAAAGCTCCATTGAAATGACCCCTACACAGAATGTTTAAACGCAGTATTAAAAACCTTTATGAACAAAGAACTGTTACTGTTGTGATACTGCTTACATATTTTTCTCCTTTAGAAACTCACCTTTGTAAATAAAATATGTTGGTATTTTTATTCATTAAACTGTTTCAGACCGTTTGCTTTTCACTAACCTTTTATTACTGTATAAATATTTTTATATGTTGTTATGAGCGCATCCTCCTATTAGTTTCAGATTCCGAAGTGTCATAATCACACAAAAGGATGAAGCACTGATTATGCCTCAGATAATGTAGTTGTTAATGATCAACTTAATGTTAAAAGCCATTACTGCTCATTGACATAATTCTGAGAACATTATACTGTAGAAGTGCACCTTTTGTGTGGAAACAGAATGACAAAATTGAAATGTTAAAAGTTGAGTGTCTGAATAATAGCCTGTGAAATCATTTAGACAAGACCATTGTTGCCTCTATTGTTCAAAGACTAGAGAGTGACAGGATGAGACAAAAAAGGAGAAACACCACAAGGGCTCCACTTGCAGGTTTGAAGGGAGATGGAAGATCCCTGTTTGCTGGTTCCCCTCTCTTCCTGGAGGATCTTCGCCTAACAGCAGAGCACCCTCCTCTGGCCACTTGCCAAAAGGGGATGCCTGCCTTGTTTTTGATTGGCAGGCGTGGAGCCAGGCGGCGGTTGCTGCAAGTGCCTGGCAAGGAATTTTCCAATACAGCGTTGCCTGAAAGTGACCCGAACAAGTCTCCCATGGTTTCCTCCATGCTGTCTACTCAAAAGTTTCTGGTCATGAAGCATTTGAAAGCTAGAAAGAAATGCTTTAGAAAGCCACCTTCCTAAAGAACATGAAAGCTCACTTGGGTGCTTTGCAACTTGAAGTCTGTTTTCTGTGGTATCCTTGGTCTGTTTTTGAACTGGGAGATGGGGGGATGTCAGAGTTTAGAAAGAGAGAAGAAGGTGTGTGTATGTGGTGGTGTGGGGGAGGGATATATATGAGCCCCATGCTTGTTTGATGGAGCCAATGGGACCTAAAACAGAGGTGTAATTCCCTCCTGGATCATTTCATTTCACGCTTCTATTTGCAAAGAATCTTGATGGGCCACTTAATAATGTCCATATTTGGTCAGTCACAATAGCAACCAGGTGAACAAATATGAATG
Organism: Dama dama; assembly: GCF_033118175.1. NCBI lineage: Eukaryota > Metazoa > Chordata > Mammalia > Artiodactyla > Cervidae > Dama > Dama dama. The sequence continues at coordinate 54,405,509 of NC_083713.1, forward strand.
GGTTACAACTCATTCATCATTATCACTAGGAACAATCCAAAGCTTATGATCTGCCTACAGTTAAGTGAGTGACAGTTATCTTCATGCAATATTAATGTTACTGTAAACTTTCTAAGTTCCAGGCACCATTCTGAATGCTTTATCTATATTAACAGGCAGACTTTGCTAAAGTAGGCACATGCAGTAGAAAAGCACACTGGTTTCAGATTGTCAGAGAGGAAGAAATAGTAATTGTCTTATCACAAAGGGTACAAACTCATGTCCACAAGGTACTCCAGTTTTAAAGAAAAGATCCAATTATGCTTGCAATTGCTGTTTAAGAAAGCATATACATTACCATGTGTAAAATTAAATAGTCAATGGAAATTTACTGTATGATGCAGGGAGCTCTGTACTGGTGTTCTGTGATAACCTAAGGGGTAGGATGGGGTAGGATGGGGTAGGATGGGGTAGGAGGTTAAAGAGGGAGGGGATGCTCATATACCTATGTGGCTGATTCATGTTGATATATGGCAGAAACCAACACAACGTTGTAAAGAAATTATCCTCCAAATAAAAATAAATGAAAAAAGAAAGCAGTTTGTTATAAGTTTAAAAAACATTTTTATAAAAATTATTTTAAAATATTTCATTTACATTAAATTTTTAAAGTAAACTTTTTTCTTAAAAAATTTTTTTTCATTTATATTTATTAGTTAGAGGCTAATTACTTTACAATATTGTAGTGGTTTTTGTCACACATTGACATGAATCAGCCATGGATTTACATGTGTTCCCCATCCTGAACCCCCCTCCCACCTCCCTCCCCAAGTTTTAAGATTTATATAAAAATTGCAAAGATAACACAGAAAGTTCCCATATATTTCATATACAGTTTCCTCTCTTATTAATCTATTAGAGTAATATGGAATATTTGTTTTAATTAATGAAACAATGTATCAGTTCAGTTCAGTTCAGTCACTCAGTCGTGTCCGACTCTTTGCGACCCCATGAATCACAGCACGCCAGGCCTCCCTGTCCATCACCAACTCCTGGAGTCCACCCAAACCCATGTCCATTGTGTCTGTGATGCCATCCAGCCATCTCATCCTCTGTCGTCCCCTTCTCCTCCTGCCCTGTCTCCTTCCCAGCATTAGGGTCTTTTCCAATGAGTCAACTCTTCACATCAGGTGGCCAAAGTATTGAAGTTTCAGCTTCAGCATCAGTCCTTCCAATGAACACCTAGGACTGATCTCCTTCAGGATGGACTGGTTGGATCTCCTTGCAGTCCAAGGGACTCTCAAGAGTCTTCTCCAACACCACAGTTCAAAAGCATCAGTTCTTCGGTGCTCAGCTTTCTTCACTGTCCAACTCTCACATCCACACATGACCACTGGAGAAACCATAGCCTTGACTAGACAGACCTTTGTTGACAAAGTAATGTCTCTGCTTTTAAATATGCTGCCTAGGTTGGTCATAACTTTCCTTCCAAGGAGTAAGTGTCTTTTAATTTCATGACTGAAATCACCATCTGCAGTATTTTGGAGCCCCCCAAAATAAAGTCTGACACTGTTTCCACTGTTTCTCCATCTATTTGCCATGAAGTGATGGGACCAGATGCCATGATCTTAGTTTTCTGAATGTTGAGCTTTAAGCCAACTTTTTCACTCTCCTCCTTCACTTTCATCAAGAGGCTTTTTAGTTCCTCTTCACTTTCTGCCATAAGGGTGGTGTCATCTGCACATCTGAGGTTATTGACATTTCTCCTGGCAATCTTGATTCCAGCTTGTGCTTCATCCAGTCCAGCATTTCTCATGATGTACTCTGCATATAAGTTAAATAAGCAGGGTGACAATATACAGCCTTGATGTACTCCTTTCCCAATTTGGAACCAGTCTGTTGTTCCATGTCCAGTTCCAACTGTTGCTTCCTGACCTGCATACAGATTTCTCAGGAGGCAGGTCAGGTTTGGTATTCCCATCTTTTTCAGAATTTTCCACAGTTTGTGGTGATCCACACAGTCAAAGGTTTTGGTGTAGTCAATAAAGCAGAAGTAGATGTTTTTCTGGAACTCTCTTGTTTTTTTGATGATCCAACGGAAGTTGGCAATTAGATCTCTGCTTCCTCTGCCTTTTCTAAAACCAGTTTGAGCATCTGGAAGTTCACGGTTCACGTATTGCTGAAGCCTGGCTTGGAGAATTTTGAGCATTACTTTACTAGTGTGTGAGATGAGTGCAATTGTGCAGTAGTTTGAGCATTCTTTGGCATTGCCTTTCATTGGGATTGGAATGAAAACTGACCTTTTCCAGTCCTGTGGCCAATGCTGAGTTTTCCAAATTTGCTGGCATATTGAGGGCAGCACTTTCACAGCATCATCTTTCAGGATTTGAAGTAGCTCAACTGGAATTCCATCACCTCCACTAGCTTTGTTCATAGTGATGCTTTCTAAGGCCCACTTGACTTCGCATTCCAGGATGTCTGGCTCTAGGTGAGTGATCACACCATTGTGATTATCTGGGTCGTAGAGATCTTTTTTGTACAGTTCTTCTGTGTATTCTTGCCACCTCTTCTTAATATCTTCTGCTTCTGTTAGGTCCATACCATTTCTGTCCTTTATCGAGCTGATCTTTGCATGAAATGTTCCCTTGGTATCTCTAATTTTCTTGAAGAGATCTCTAGTCTTTCCTACTCTGTTGTTTTCCTCTATTTCTTTGCATTGATCACTGAGGAAGGCTTTTTTTTAAATCTCTCCTTGCTGTTCTTTGGAACTCTGCATTCAGATGGGAATATCTTTCTTTTTCTCCTTTGCTTTTCACTTCTCTTCTTTTCACAGCTATTTGTAAGGCCTCCTCAGACAGCCATTTTGCCTTTTGCATTTCTTTTCCATGGGGATGGTCTTGATCCCTGTCTCCTGTACAGTGTCACGAACCTCCATCCATAGTTCATCACGCACTCTGTCTATCAGATCTAGTCCCTTACATCTATTTCTCACTTCCACTGTATAATCATAAGGGATTTGATTTAGGTCATACATTATTGTTAATTAAAGTCCATACTGTAGTTTATTCAGATTTCCTCTGTTGTTTTTCCTAATGTCCTCTTTCTTGGAACCCATCCAGAATAGCACATTATATTTAGTTGTCATATTTTCAGAGGCTTCTCTTGGCTCTTACAGTTTCTTGGATTTTTCCTTGTTTTTTTTAGATGATTTTGACAATTTTATGGAGTGTTGGGCAGGTATTTTGTAGAATGTCCTGCAATAGGGGTTTGTTGGAAGATGTTCTCCATTGTAAACTTACTATTTTTTCCCTAGGTAATAGGTAATATTTTGATTAATAGGCAATACAAGTAATATTACTACCTATTTGTAATAGGTAATATTTTGAGACTATGCAAGCACTTTTTTAAGGATTATTTTGAAGTGGCTTCTTTTTTTATCATTTGGTGGGTCCAGATCAATCTCATCTAAAAATTGTTCCAGTAATTAAATAATTCCTTAAAAATAGATTGATATTAGATTTTCTCCAACAAGTATTGATCTGTTGATAGGTTTGTAAGAAATGTTGGTGCAAGATAGAGCATTGTGGGGCCTTCTCTGGTGGCTTAGATGGTAAAGAATCCGCCTGCAATGCACGAGACATGGGTTCAGTGCCTGTGTCATGGAATATCTCCTGGAGAAGGAAATGTCAACCCACTCCAGTATTCTTGCCTGGGAAATCCCATGGACAAAGGAGCCTGGCAGGCTACAGTCCACGGGGTCGCAAAGAGTCAGATATGACTTAGCAACTAAACAACAACAACAGAGCATTGTATTTAATTAAATCAAATAATGTGGGAAAATAATAGGTTGACAATGGGAACAAAAGCTTCTATAAACATACTTGGGATAAGTAATAATAGCAAAGTACCTAAAGCTAGAAGACAATGGAGCCTAATACATGTCAGTATAGATATCTATCAATTTTGGTGAATTTTTATTCATCAACATTTAATCCTTTGATTTTTCAAAAGACTTTTGGTTAACTTTCGTCTTTACAATATTTTATTCTATCCCAAGAATTCTATTCTAATGCTATTGGGAAGTTATTTTATTTTACTTTTTGAGAATAAGTTCTTTTTATTGAAGCATAGTTGATTTGCCATGTTTTGGAAAGAGTTATTTTAAAACCAGACCCATTGACTAATAATGAATTAAAGTGTATTAGCACTAACTGCATGGGGTCCTAATTAGAAAACTACTTTGGGAAACAAACTACTTTGGGGAAAAGTAGATGTAAATCTTTCTTTTGTTTTGCAATTAGATTATTTTCAAAGTCAATATTTATAATGGCCCTCTGCTTGAATTCTCCATGCCCTTTAATTTAATATCTGGATATCTGCTCTGACTCTTGCCTTCTCTGCTATATCATCCACTTCTTTTAACAGAGTTGACTTGACTCAATTGTCATATGTCACCCATCTCCCCAAAAAACTTCTTGCCTTATAGATCCATGTATTGTCTTTATTGTTTAAGATTTTCTTTTTGGATGCATTTTTTAGTTTTTTTAAATTGTTTTATATTTTGATGCTCCAAATTAATGTTTTAAATTCTTTCCTTACACTCAAATTACACTGAATACCCACTCAGTTTATTCATTCATTTGCCTCTGTGTTAAGGTAATACATGGTCTAAGCTAAACAGATTTCTGTTTTCAAAAAACTTATCCCATTCAGATAACATTTTCAAGGTAGCATCCTCTCTGAATCTGGACTAGCTTTGGCATGAAAGCTCAGAGTTTGGGGAACCAAGTTATGTATGGTTGGAATACATAAAATAGGCCCCAAGAGGATTTAAAAAGATTTCATTTTAGTGGAAAAGGAGATGAACAGGTTCTACTTGTCATTATTCCATTTGCTAGAATTTAAAGGTCTGTGTGAGTGAGGAAACAGAGGGAAGACACAAGGATGAGAGAGGGAAGGAGGCAGCAAAGGAGAAGGTAGAAGGGAGGTGGAGCCATAGTATCGCTGGAAGAAAACCCAAAATGTTGAGTAGCGAGGGGAATTGGAGAGGAAGAACTCTGCGGAGGGGCACAAGGCCAGTGAAATTCACTCGCTCCCTTTGACAAGGTAGAAAGAAATAGCCTCAGCTATTTGTATGCTTCTGAACCCTGGTTCACCCACCACTTACTCTGAGGCTGTGGGAAATCCAGATGCAGTTGTTGTTCTCATCGAGCTACATTAGGAACTGTTCCAGCCCCTGGGCTGCGTTGGCAGCAAACAGATCCACTCCTAATGTAACTTGAGGGGAAAGCTTAATGCCTTTGTTCTGCCATTTGAATTTTTTGTTTGAAAGAGCATATAGATTATTTATAGTCCACAAGATAAACCTGAGGGTCTTTTAATAAACTCATAGATTATGTTGCTCAAAGGAGTTTATTGAAATAATATCTGAATTCGCCCGTGACAATGGCATTCCGTAAGAGTTCATGACTCTATCCTGTGTGGAATAGGATTTCCCACCTTACCCCAGGGTATCTGCGTATCATTTCAAATTCAAAAGGAAGATGAAAGAGTGACTTTAAGTCACTACACCAGCTTCTATCATATTTTTTTTTTTTCTTAAAAACAAAACAATAGACCAAAGCAGGTAGATGATAACATTAAAAAAAAAAAAGCAACTAGGAAAGAACTTAAATCCAACCAACTGCCTTCTAAATAAAGTAAGTTTGAGGACTTTGATTAGCCTTTTGGGGGGGGGGGAGGAAATGTGAACTTTTCTGGTCAGCATATTAGGAGTTTATGGGTTTCGCTTAGATCTGATCTAAGAAAGAGGAACAAGGATGTAAAAATCCATGTCATTATAGCCAGAAGCCTTGATTCCAGCTATGAATATATTTCTTTATTCTTGGATGTGCCTGAAGGGCTTATGGTTGTGTGAAAGTGTGGAGTTATCACTCACACTACTCATGTCACCATCATAGTTCACCCCCACATGTCCTCAGGGAACTGTTTCCCCAACTCTTTCAGATCTACGGTTGTTTCCTTTTCTTTAAATTAAAACACTCCATTACATTGTATTGTTCGAAGTCCAAAATTTTTTTAAAGTTCCTCCATTTTTGTCTATCTTACCTTTATTTTTCCTCCCATCAGTCCTTTGACCTCACATTTTCCTCATTCCTGTCACAGGCCCATCTTTGCTCCAGCTGTCTCTTCAAATCTTATGTCTCACTTGAAATTTCATTTAAGATCTCTAGCCTCTCCCTGTCTTCCCTGCTCATTTCTCCCTTGGCTACCATTTATTTAACTTTATAGTGACATTTTCTAACTCCATAAAGCCTTCTGAGGTAACAATTTTTATGAAACACACATGATTCTATTGTATTATTATTTTCCCCCAACAGAGAACATAGCCAGAAAAGAACAATGGAGAATTGTTTTCTTTCAAATAGGACAAATTAAATCAAAATCACAGAAATCTCAGAGTGAGAAGGAATTTTTAAAAATCATCTTGTCAATGCCCCTCATTTTGTAGTGAGGAAACTGGGTTCCGGTAAGGTGGGGTGATTTTCCCAGAGCGACATGACTGGTACAGCCAAAAATGGAGTTGGTTCTCTTCTCTCTTAGCCAGGTTTCATTTCCATTTCACCTTATTGCCCTTTTTAGATTGTTTGTCTTGAGTCAGAGGTAATGTGACCACAGTAATTTACTTGGAGGGAAAATTTCCAGAATGGTTTCTCTTATTCAATAAATATTACTGAAGACCCACTCTGAGCACCATTTTGGCACCGAGGACACACAATGAGTAGTTTCAAGTTTACCCCTGTGGAGTTTGCATTTAAGGGAAGGAGATCAGTGATAAATAAACAAGAGCATATATAATGCCAGGGGGAGATAGGAACTGTGAAGGAAAATAGAGCAAATTAAGGGAACAGAAAGTGAACAAAGGAGTGTGTGTAGGTTTGGGGTAGAATGTTCAGGGTGAACCTCTGTGAGGACGTGGCAGGAGAACAGAGGTCTAAATGAAGTAAAGGTATGACCCACTAGACCATATTGGAAAGAACATTCTAGGTAAAGAGAAGAGAAAGTACAAAAGCCCTGGAGTGGCAAAGGTCAGTGAGACATTTATTATACACACAAATGAGTTTCATTTTGAGAACATAGGCATAGCTTTCAATTTACCCTGTGGGCTTTTCAGAATGTATCAAGAAACTAAAATGAAGAACATTTCAATTTTAACAGACTTTTTTTTAGGACTGAATTTTACCAGATTCACTAGTTGGCCATCTCACTTGTTCTCTGACTGTCTTTAATTGTAGGAACCCAGAAAATAGGAATGCATCTTTTCCTGCTACAAAGACACATAACTAAACAGAACCATTCTCCTAAGTTTAGCTTTAAGTGGCTCTGTCAAAGAGACAGATTATATAACTGACAGAATCAACCACTTCTTTGGAGTTGCGTACTGACTTTCCACATTGCAACCCAGAGGGAATGCCGCAGGGGACTTTCATGAAGCCAGCAAACTGTCTCAGAGAAAAAGACTCAGTACCAGGGTGGAGAGGGGAGATTTGGGCAGGACTGCTGCTGTTTTTGTAAACCTATGGTCTGGGATCCCCGATCTCCTAATAAGGAGAAGCCTAGCCCATTTTGACCTTTACAGCCTGTTGCAAAGTCATTGCTGAGCTATTATTTGAGTAGCTTGAGGTAGAATAATGTTCAACTCAGCTTCCTGGAGCTGCATTTGAAATGCAATTAATTGACTGCTGTTAGTTGTCAATTAACATTTATTATCAATTAGTTCATCAAATTGATTAGTTGGCAGGACCTTAAAGTCTAAATGCACTCCTTTCCATTATAAATATGTCTATAAGAGTAAAAGCTACTCACTAATTGATGTCAAACTGGAATTGCTTATGCTGGACTTGACTCTTGTCCATACTGCATTTTAAAATCTATATCAAATGAACTTGGATAATACATGTGAGGTTCACACTTTTAAAATGTGAATGTTGTAGCTGTTTGGGGGGAGAAATCTGTAAATATGCCAGGTGGAAACTTTGTGCTGATATCAAATGTCATATTTAACAAGATTTTTAATTTCATAGTCTCATATCTAGAATGATTTTACTTTGGAAAAATGCATCCCATTTTTCCCAGTTGCTGAGATTTTTGTACACATTGAAATAATGTCTATCAGTTTCAAACCTTTTATGAATCAACTAGCAGAATGTAAGCTTTCAATAGCTATTTAGAAAAAGTTAAATATGTGTGTGTATAATCTGCAACTCCTGCTATTTGAAAAAGAGGCATATACATTTTTTTAATCCCTTCTCTCCCTCAAAAAACTTATCTAGAATATACCCAGCATTCTAGAGTATTCTTCATCTATCCATTATCTAAGACTAATTAAATTTTGTATTCCCCCTTCCATCTCTCCTTTTAGTTGAAAAACAAAAAACCAAAAAAAACCAGTTATGCCATCATAAAAAGACCCATTCTGTGTGTGCGTGAGAAAAGAAAGCTTACAAATGTTTAGCCTTCAGCATTGGATATTTTGTCTTATTTTTTGTACAACTTAGAATGAAGCATGGAACAAAACTGAAAATCTACCCCTATTTATTTAACAAAACACAAGATACCTACAAGGGATTACTCATTTTTATTGCCTTTGTGCAAAAAGATAATTCCTGCCTCCTCCCATCCCAAATTGTGACCTAAATATGGCTGAAAGACTCAACATGTGACCTGCTTAGCACTGCCTGCCATGGCCTCGAGCCACAGCAGGAACTCTATTAGAGGGAACGGCACAGATGCTACCAGATGGCCAACATATTGTCCAGAGATGACCCATGTATAATTGCAGAAAGTTCAATACATTCAGGTTTTGAATTTAATTGCATTGACCACCTTACCTACTGCTGCTGTATGCTTTAATTTATTTAAGGTGGAAACATAGTTTAAGAGAGAATGAGGAACCTTCTTACAGTGATACCTTCCTGCCTTCTGCCAAACACCAAATTGCCTAAAGATGTGATTGCAGGTGTTCCTGGCTACCTGAACTACGAACAATCTGTGAGATATTTGCTTGGGTTCCAATAGATAGAGAATTTCGCTTTTAATCATCTTAGCAATATTGCCTGAATGCATATACATATATTTTCATATATCTTTCAAGATATTTTGGTGGGGCGTGCAGACGATGACAGGGTGAGATTGTATATGTACTGCCACTTTCACTGTATTGCTTGTACAAAAAGTTGGTTGAATTTTACTTTGCCTTTCCCCCACTCCACCTCAGTTCTAGCCATGAGAGGTACCAGTCTGTGATCTAGTCCCCATGAATTTATATTTCCAGTACTATAATATTATTTTGGAGGGAAGGCAATATTAAATTAATTTTGCTCCATATGCAAATATTGAGTCACCTAAAAATAAGAACTTAGACTTTAGTTACTGTGGATTTTTGAACCTTTTCTCTTCTAAAGGAAAAATGACAATTATATGTTATATGAAGATAGAGAAGTATTGTTTCAGTTTCCTCTTGCAGGCTGTTATTTCTTAAAATGTTTCTGCTAAGCAAATGTAATCACGATGGCATGCGTTATTAATTCAAAATAGCTTCTCAAATGGCTCAAGCTCGGGGATGGCAACATGTCTGTTGCGATGTCATTTGTCATAATTCTTTGCTCTGATATCGTGCCTTTTCTCCAAGCCACTCACATCCTACATTTGCTTTGTGTCTATATTCAAGACAAAAGATAAAACCTCATTTTGTTAGAACTTTCCAATCTATCACATCTTTTCATATTTACACTATAGGCCATCTACTGATAGATCTGATTGGTTTCCCTGATATGTCCCAGAAAGAGAAGTTACGAAACAGACAAGAAAAATTACATTGTTCTGCCACAATCTGATCTGAGAATAAATTTTATGGTGGAAGCCATTTTACATTCAATGATGTTTTTCTGAAACTTGTCATCATTAATTGTGCTTTACAAAGTCCTATTTCTGGTTTAAAATCGGAATCCAGATCATGATAGCAAAAAAGTCTATTTTAACTGCTTCACAAAACCTTTAATTTTTAAAATAAGAATATTTTCTCATGAAAACACTTAAATGTAAGACAACTGTGTAGACAAAAACACCAATAATTGTAGAATTAAAATGATTTCCTAAATCATTGTTGTATGATGTGGACTTGCTAAGAAGTATTTTAGGATGCCACAAACCCTATTGGGTAGTGTTCCTTTAAAAGCAGAATGGCAGCTGCTCTCAAAAATGGAATGCACCCCCCAAAACTTGCTGTTTATTCATATCCCAGTTAAAGCTGAAACAAACAACTGAAACTAATCACGCTTGAAGTTGGGTATCGCCTTTGTGAGCTTTACGAGCCTATTTTTCTGAAATTAGAAATTGCCTGAGTGAAATGTTTCTAGCTAAACTGCTTTCTACTGAAGTCATGATTTTTACAGTCAGATAAATGCCCCTTAAGCTCCATTTATGTAAGCGTCAGTGACATCCAGTGGCTAGCAGGCTGATCACAAGTGAGTCTCCCTGCCATGCGAGGGGCCCATGGTAGGGCAATGGCGTTGGAATCCACTCCGCATTTTGATAATGCTGTTTCTACTTTAAAAAGTTGATTTTATCAATATCAAAGGGAGTCCTTTGATTAGGGTGACTAAATATCTCACCGAACTTTGAAACAGCAATGATAGAAATGAAACTTGAAAATGGAAAATCAAAATGCACATAGGGGCTGCATAGGAAATACCCTTGCTTAGAAAACGTAATTAGCATCCATGCTAAACCCGAAGCTTGAAACTCTGCAGGTGTTATTTAGAAATGGTTCTCCGGGAGCTTACACAGCTTTCAGTTATACAAAGAGGACTTGTAAATTATGGTGAGACTGGTTCATTATGCAGAGTCGGTTGGTGTTACCATTAATGTTTCAAACACATATGCTTCATAAAATGGTCCACCTTAATTTGAAAAAGGTATGACTTGCAATTATGTCAGCTACATAAATTTATTTGCAGACAGTCAATTCATATTGATCATAACCCGACCTTACGATGACCTTGAGGAAAGGTAGTCTGTGACGGGTATAGATATTGGGATCAATACTAGAGTGCAATCGACTACACCTAGTTACTGATAAATGATGTAAAAAGGTACACTATTTTCAGAAACAAAGATAATAACCGCTCATTTAGTCAACTGTTTGTAAAGGTTTCATATTGATACATGTAGTTATAATGACATCCTCGGGCATTTTCAAATGGTGGAAAACAATAGGGTGCAAAGTCGCTGAGCACATCAAGTAGAAAGAATCATTACTCTCAACTCCAAAGAAGAAATTCCGGCTTATTTATGTCAACATCGCTGAGAACTAGGGCACTCTCTAAGCCATGCAGAGAGAGCCCACGCTTCCAACTGCTGTTTTGCTTCAGTTTTCTTCTCAACGTGCCAGGTCTTGTGAAACGAAGCACCCTATTACACAGGAACAAAGCCTCCAGGACCACACATTGTACGTTAGTACTACCCTCTCTTGCATACTTGCAGTGGAATTAGTTTGCCTATCCACAGGTATAACCAACTGTAATCATGAGAAGGAGAGCATTTGGTCTCAGCACATCTGCTCCACGTTGATGCATTCCCCTCTGCTATGGAAAGTTAAAAGAAAGGATGTTAACAAAAATTTCCCCAAATTGTTTCTTTCTCTTTGCTGGGAATTCCACAGAGTGAGCACTTGGCAAGTTATGCAGAACCTAAGTAAATAGAGTCCATTGGCAAAATGGTAACAGGTTGTGCCGCTTAATTGGAGGAGAGGAGTTCAGGAGCCAGCCCGGTGTCTGCAGCACCCAGTTGGTAAATTGTGCCTGTGGTGAGAACAGAGTGATTTTGCAGTAAGCTCATTTTGGGTAACTAGTCAGCCTGCTACTGTGAGCCAAGAAAAATGCGGATTGGGTTTCAGTGTGGTTTTCTTCCCCCTTTTTTCAGTGTAAAATATATTTCTATATCTTGAGCTTTGTTTATCTTTTGCTAGTATGATTTTAAGAAATCGATGCCAACACTCTGATATTGTCTTCCTAAGCGGGGAAAACGCTAGGAGACATTTGTGGTTATTAAAACCTGCAAACACAAGGAAAAGGCTCCTGCTCACGTGAATTCCACTGGAACCTTTTCCCTGAATGCTTAAGTTTCTAAATTGATCCCTGCAGTTAATCTCCTGGTCACATTTCTCAAGCCACATGCTTTCTTCACACAGTCTTCCTGTTTTTCATGCCATCATGTCACTTGCTACCTCCTTTTGCCTCTTAGATGCTCATGAAGCTATTTATTAATAAACCTGTGTTTTCAATACAGCACTACATCAATAAAGCTCCAAGTGGTTCCGTTAGTCAGCATTCTGGGAAATCCTATGCTCTATTGAAGAACTGTAAATCTCCATTATTGCTTCGCATAGCACAAATAAAGAACACCATTTTACTTCCCTGGCATCCTCTGCTAATTTTGAAGCGTGAGTGCTTACGCTGGCATAGGCGCTTTGAGGTCTGAACTTTGTGTTTATCTGCCTTGCTGGGGGTGGGGGGCAGCAGGGGGGCTTCCCCGCTACTGAAGACACTGTAAAACATCCATCATCAAAGAGCATGCTAATTTAAGGTATTAAGGACCAAATTGCTTCAGGTCCCGTCAGCCTTCCTCTTTCCTGAATATCTTTAACTAATCGAGAGTGACAGGGGAATTCTGGACTTCAGAATTTTCCATTTGGCAGCTGTTTTATTTGATTGCAGTGTGTTATTAACAGACACAAAGAAAATATCAGCGTTAGAACGATAAGAGAATTTCATATATCAGAGAAAAGGAGTAGAACCATCTTTGTGTGTGTGTGTGCTAAGTCGCTTCACTCATGTCTGACTTTGCGACCCCATGGACTGAAGCCTGCAAGGCTCCTCTGTCCACGGGATTCTCCAGGCAGGAGTACTGGAGTGGGTTGCCATTCCCTCCTCCAGGGGATCTTCCCAACCCAGGAATCGAACCCATGTCTCTTACCTCTCCCGCATTGGCTGGCAGGTTCTTTACAACTAGCACTGCCTGAGAAGCCCCAGAATCATCTCTGGTACCAACTAAAAAACTTTTGATATTTACTACCTAAGAGCAAGGTGATAATTACATTTTTGCACAGCCATAAGAAAGGATTTGGCCAGTGAAAGGTGTGGCTTCTTTTTATTCTTATGATTTCAGGAGAAAGCATAGTGGAAATGAGAAGAAAGGCAAGCTCGTGCAGTGTGGGAGGCAGCTGGGAGGACTGTCTGAAACTGGCTTTGCCTCTCAGCCTGGGCTTCCCTTGTGGCTCAACTGGTAAAGAGTCCACCCGCACTGCGGGAGTCCTGGGTTCGATCCCTGGGTTGGGAAGATCCCCTGGAGAAGGGAAAGGTTACCCACTCCAGTATTCTGACCTGAGAATTCCATGGACTGTATAGTCCATGGGCTCTCAAAGAGTCGGACACAACTGAGCTACTTTCATTTCATTTCACTTCACTGGCTTTCCTTGAAGGGTCCCTTTGAAAGCTACAAGTGCTATCTATTTGACAAGAAGAGTCTAATTTTTCATAGCACCAAAGGTGCTTTTTGTAAAGCAGATTTAGGAATCCTAAAAAAAAAAAATTAATAGTAGTCTCTCAGAATTCCCTCCTCACTCTGGGACTGGTCTCTTTATATCTGGCATCTCCAGCTCACTGTGTGACAGCTAATTTGAAGGATACCACAAGCAGCTCTGCTGAGAGTCTGACATGGTCCTGCCTTGCCTGTATTTGCTGCCTTGGCTCCAGGCTCTAACTAGGGCCCTTCCGGCCTGCCTAGATGCTAACTGCATTATCAGGGGCACAGCCCTATACTCTGCTCCAGATCAAGTTTCGCTGTCAACCTTTTACCTCAGTTTCACCTCGGTACCTCCACCAGATCAGGGAGCACAAAGCTGTCGCCCGGACTCTGTGAGGCCCCTTGCACCCATTTGTCCTCTGCCGACTCTCCATGGGCTAAGCCACCCAAGCGGATCTCTTGCCTGCTTCTCTGAATGATTGTGCACCATCCTAAGCTGAAATTTGTCTTTAAGATTTCACTTCAGTTGTATGCACTCCTTTGCCTCCTCTCAGTAACTTCCATGGTCCCTGGGATTCTAGGGTCTATTGTGGTGTATTCTGCATGATCTGCTTTCTAAACAGTCTCTTTGCTTCAGATTGCTCCTTAGAGCTCATATCTCTTTTAAAACTCCAATATTTCATTCAGTCGGAGTGATTCTATGTGTTGGATTGCTTAATGATGAATCCCTAATGGGAAAATGAAATGATATCTACATTTTAATAGGAATGATGAGAAGCCTCAAAGATTTCTTCAACATTGAGGAGGTAGAAAAAGGAGATTATTTTTAGACATTTGTGTCTTGTAGTAAGTCCAGATATGCGTAAGGTCAGTCACCTGCCCACAATACCCCAAAAAGTCTGCAGATGCCACCAAAATTATGTTCAGAACAGCAGAAGCAGTGGCAACAGCAGCAGAAGACAGTTGAGCAGATTTTAACTGAAGGCCACAGGCATGTGATATTTGATTTAGACCCTGAACCTTGCTGGGTTCCTACTAATACCTACATTCAACAATCTCAGCTTGCTAGGACTATGTCCTGAATTATACCTTCCGGTAATTCAATATCATTATAAGTAAATGGAGTTCCTTTGCCGGGGGCCCTTCACTCTGACAAGGATGGATTGTCCTCAGTGAGAGAAGATAGGAGAGGTAAGCTCTCAATTACACTGCTCAGCCCAGCCTTGCCAAGCAAGTAGGAACACTCAGCAGACAAGATTGTTTTTCTAGGACTCATGCCTTCAGTCTTTTGCTAACACTGGATTCTGGGTCTGGGATCTCAAGTGCTTAAAGACACAAGGAATTTTTTTTAAGGCAGATTTCCCATTTATCACTAAATGAAGTGGACTCTGAAGAAGAAAGCCTTAGGTAGATTTTTCTGCTAGGTTCTATCTGGTGAAAAAAGAAAAAAAAAAAACTTTAGATACATTTAAAAAGGCTGCAAAACTGCAAAAGCAATAATACTTTACTATATTAATTAATTTTGAATTACAGCCGAACTCTTATATAAGTGCATATGACATTCATGGTAATGTCAAATTAATTCTTTATGATCAGTGCTATTGCAATCAATACTAAATGAATTCATAATGATAAGATACTTAAAATAAAGAGTTACCACAAAAACAATAAAAAGACCATCATCATCCAAGCTATAGCACACTAATAAAGTATTAGCTCAATAAGTTGGTGCTATCTGTGACAATCAATGGTAGATACTTAATTTATTTCTGCTTGCCCATGTCTTGCTTTTCCTGTAAGGGCTGTGTAAAAGCTCAGTCTTCTGATTGTACTGTAAATTGTACAACAAAGAAGAAACACAGTACTCTTATTATTAAATAATTTTTCTGTAGCACTTACTTTACATGTCACTTCTCCACCAAAGATCTCAAGGCATGTGACTCACACCAATTTACATTCCAAACAGATTCCTTTTGCCTTTATTTCCTCCTCATGAGAGTCATATAATCTTTTTTCCTTAATTTTTTCTTTCTTTTTTAAACCTCCTCTCTCCACAGCTTTTTCATGTGTGCATGCCACGTGTGCTAAGTTGCTTTAGTCATGTCCAACTCTGTGTGACCCTATGGGCTGAAGCCTGCTAGGCTTCTCTGTCCTTGGGATTCTCCAGGCAAGAACACTGGGTGGGTTGCCATTCCCTTCTCTAAGGGATCTTCCCAACTCAGAGATCAAACCCCTCATCTCCTATGTCTTCTGCACTGGCAGGAAAGTTCTTTACCATTAGCATCACCTGGGAAACCCTACCTTCTTTCATAGATGGTGATATTTACAAGTCGTGTGGGGCAAATCTTGAAAATGGCTATACTGGTTTCTACACTTTCACTTTTCGTTTTAATGCTGCCAGAAGACATTGTAAGGATGGGAAGTAATGGCTGTATCGTATCTGTCGTTTACTAGTCGTCAAAGAATCAATCAGTTATGAAGTTAAAAAGCAATAAAGATCTTCCTCCCTCCCTCCTTCTCTTCCTCTTTCACAGTCTCCCATCTTCCTTCCCTTCCTTCCTTTCTTCCTTCCTTCAATTTTAAGAACTATTTTGAGTATCTCCATATGTCAGGTATATGCTGCATTTTAAAAATACAAACAGGAAAAAACAACATAAGCCTTACCTTCTAGATCAGAGAGAGTCATGGAACGTGTACTGGGCTTGGCATCAGATCTGGGTCAAATTTTAACTCTTTCACTTTATTCACTGTTTGATCTTAGGCATTGTGACAGAGACAAATTCCATTTCAAATTCCTCTTTCTTGGGAACATGAAAACCTATACTTCCCAGCAACCTTGCATTTAGGTAGGATTGAGTGACTAGTTCTGGCCAATGAATTATACATAGAAGTTGTATGTGTTACTTCTGGGGGAAGTCAATGAAAAACTCCTATGTAATTCTTCATTTCTCTCCTTTCCAACCTACAAGGCAGATTCCTGTTGAGGTGTTAGAGCCACAAAGCAGAAACTACCTGGAAACTAACTGGAGTCATTGTAAAGAGAAAAGCTGCCATGGAGAGGTACCCAACCTGTGTGTAACTTAGTGTGATGGAAAAAGAAACTGTATTTGGTTCTTTTGTAATTGCTTGTTTCTGAAGCATAATATAACCTATCCTAACCAAAACAGGCATTTAACCTCTCTGAGGATTTGCTTCTTCACAACAGGGAAAATGTATTGCTTACCTACATAATGAAGTTATTGAGAAAATCAAATAAGATGAACTAACACACAACATACAAACTGTTTCAGTCAGAATTATGCACTGGTTCCCTTTGTCTACTGTTCGATTCCAGAATTATAACCCAGACAATTTCATAAGTTCCATTTGGCCCTGGTATATAATTAGTACAACTCCAGGAGATGTTGTTTAACTAAAAGTTTTATCAAAAACCAAGTGGTTTGTGGAAGATGGTGAAAGCTCTCTGTCTAATGGGAATTGTATGTACACTACCACCACTGTGGGCCATGATCTCTCTCTTCCATTTTTCTTCCTTAGGGCCTGATTCTACTGTTATGCGCTTTTCTGGTTTGGAGCTTCATGAGTGGGTTCCACAGTCCTACCCCATAGTCTGCCCAAGATGTCCAATATTTACTTAAATGTTTTTGTTGCTAAACTTAGATTTTGTTAATGCACTTACTGAAACTACAGACTTTACGTGCCAAGATTTTAAACATCTATTTTAATAGGAAGTTTTTGCTTCCTTCCAAGAGTCTCTGCACATTTAAGTTCTGGCTGTGTTTGCTGCCCACCTACTCTGAGAGTTGGGTCGTGTTCTTTTGATTGACTTTCTCCTTTCCATGAGAATTAAAATTCCATCCAGGTACAAAATGGGATTTTAAAGCTCTTCTGATGGAAGAATTTCTTTTGTTAGTATTTAAAACTTAAAACTGAGCCACTGCCCCACCTCCTACCCTATAATGCCAGATTCTTTCGTAAGTGGCATTTTGAATTGGACTGTTGCAATCTCCACAGTTTAGTTATGAACCCTATGCAAATGCAAATCTAAATCAGAATTATCATGTTATGTCCGTGATAGTTTTTTTTTTTTTATTTATTATTATTATTTTTTTTTTTCCAGTGGGTTTTGTCATACATTGATATGAATCAGCCATGGATTTACATGTATTCCCAATCCCGATCCCCCCTCCCACCTCCCTCTCCACCCGATTCAGTGATAGTTTTAATTCTCAGTCATTATAGAATTAACTGAGTATGTGTGAATTCATTCAGTCATATAGTTATTCATTCATTCATTCAATGTGACATTTCTTGAATACCTACTATGTCCCAGGTACTAGGCACTGGGCAATGTATTAGTACACAGTCATTTGTGTCTCTGATGTCATTTCGTTTATATTCAAGGAGTAGGAAGCAGATGGTAAACATTAAACACAGGATAAGTTTAGATTATCAAAGGTATAATTACATGGTAGAGAGACTGAACATGGAGTTGGAGGCTATTTTGGAAAGCATAGTTAGAAAACACCTCTTTGATATAAATGATGTATTCAGCTTTAACCTGATTGGTGAGAGAACTATTTCTTCTTATTAGTTACTGCAGGCATTATACCTATGGTTAGGAGTTTTTTAAGGGCCCATGAAAATATTTTGGATCTGACGAATGTTATTTTCATTAATCTATGAAAAGTTTATTATAAAACTGAAATCAAAATTATTTATGTAAAGACACACAAAATATTTTAACTAATCAACTGTAACTCAATTGTTCTTGTTTTCTATAAATTCCATTTCATGTGAGTATGTTTTGATATATTTGATCTGATGTGCTTAGAACCCACACAGATCTCCTTGGCTGAGAAGGTGTTTACTGTGTAAGGATTTTGGGGAGGAATATCACAGGTGGTGAATGTATTGAAACAAGAGTGTATCTGATATGACTGAGGAATAGAAAGGAAGATGTGACTAGAAAATAGTGAGTGAGGAGAACAGTAGGAGATGAAATTGAAAATATATAGTTTCCAGATTGTGAAAGTTTTGTGAAGAGTAAAGAAAGTAGAGAATGATGCTTCTCAACACACTCTCTCTTTTTTTTTTTTGTTTCAGGGTTGTGGGTGTTAACATATGTGTGTGAGCACTTCTTTCTTTTTGCACATGTGTTTGTCTTTGAGGAGCTGAAGGATATTAGATGTTTTCTTATATACTCTGAATATTCTTCTACATAGACTATTGCCTTAATGCCTTCACTCATATTCTTAGACCAAAACATTCCACAATATTTCCTTGTATTTACCATTCATGAACTGAACAAGAGCACCCCATAGACTAATTGACTTTATGATGATAGATTCTTGACTTTCAGGCTGAGCCCCAATTATATTTGTCTTGTTTTGCTTTATCACACGTCACCATGGCTGGTTCCCAGACGAGGGAGAATTTCAAAGTCATGGGGAACTCACAGGGAATGTGGACAGTCATCGAACGGAGGAGCCAGTCACCTCTTCTTGCCTTGTCATGGGACCAATTTTTGACGCTAGAGCTCAGGCTCTGTGTGGCTGCTCTGAATGCTGTGTCATTCACACTTATTTTATGATGATATCCAGTTACCACTGAATAAGAAAAATATACTAAAATAATCGGTTTATCAGGTATGGCTCAGAACTTTCTTTTGTACCATTTGGGGGAGGGGGCTGGGGCGGTTTAGTGCTTTCCCTGCCAAGTCACAGAACATCTCTGCTGCTTTCTTTTTCTCTTCAATTGTCATTGAAAATAACTAGTCATAATGCCTTTGTAAGCCCTGCCTGGCCTCAGCTCTGCGTAAATCATGCTCCCAGACAAGGGCCCTTGGTTTAGAGGCCCCATTGTGGGAGTGATTTAGGTAGAGGCGGGATCATGAATAAAGAACACTCACCCTCTTCTTCAGAGGCAGGGTGAGAGTGCCGGGGAGATCCCTTCACAAACATCTCTTTTTCAGCACCAGTATTTGGCTAAGAGCTTTAATTTCATTAAACAAATGGGGGCTGGGTTTTTCCATGCATCTCAGCCTCCTTTTAATGTGTAAATTACAGAGGATTTGCCACTCATTACAATGGTGATATGATTATTGGCCTCGAACAGACCACACTGCATCAGCCCCAGTGATAGGTCAGCTACGAAGGGGCATGTGTGGGAAAAACTGGACAGCACATGTTTTCTGATCACCAGTTCTCCGGAGAATTAAATTCACAAATGTGAGTCTCCACTTGGTTTATGCAGAGTGCTTCGACAGAGTTGACTTCTGGGTGGATGTGACATCACAGTAGGGAACAGTGTGTGTGTGTGTGTGTGTGTGTGTGTGTGTGTGTGTTAGTTAGTCGTGTCTGACTCTTTTGTGATCCTATGGACTGTATGAAACTGGCCAGGCTCCTTTGTCCATGGGATTTTCCAGGCAAGAATACTGGAGTGGGTTGGCATTCCTTTCTCTAGGGAATCTTCCCAACCCAGGGATCAAACCCTGGTCTCCCACATTGGCAGGCAGATTCTTTACCATCTGAACCACCTGGGATGTCAGGGAACAATGCAGTTATAGAGTAAGAGCTGCCTTGGGGGCCAGAAGCAGTGGCCTAGGCAAAGCTTTTGGGATTTGGAGGCTGAAGCCACAGGCTTGGCTGTTTGACTGAAGACAAGTCACCTAGCTCTTCTGAATCTGTTTCCCTATTCACAAAATGGGTATCATAATATCCCTGAAGTACCTGCAGGTTATTCAGGAGCATCAGTTTTTTGAAACTCTGCTACATGGGACTCTGCTGGGGACTATCACTCTGGTAGCCTCATTTACTCTTTTTTTAATTTTTTTTTTTTGTTTATTTTATTTTTTTGGCTGTGTCGGGTCTTAGTTGTGGCACTTGGGTCTTCATTGCAGCATGTAAGATCTTTCATTGAGGCTCTTGGTCTTCTCTGTAGTTGCAATGCTTGAGCTTATTTGTTTCTTGGAATGTGGGATCTTAGTTCCCTGACCAGGGATTGAACCTGTGTCCCCTGCACTGGAAGGCAGACTCTGGACTGCCAGGGAAATCCCTCACTCATTCTTTAAAGTAACCCTCGGAGGTGCTTCTGGCTAAGCACTTTAAGGAAAGTTAAATCAGTCATTACAGCTTCTCCTCCTAAACGTTTCTGAAGGCATGACGTTTTGTGAGAAACTTTACCGCTTGCAAAATGCTACAGAGTATGTCTGTTTCTCTTGACCTCTTCGTAGAAACCTGCAGTGCACGTTAGCACACTTAAGGCCCTGAAAAGCTCCTTATTAAAATGGTTTTTGTTTGTTTTGTTTTTCAATCCAGAATATCCGATGAGACCACCTTGCCTCCTCTCCCACCCTAACAAGGGTGTCAACTCAACTGCCCAGGACCTAAGTCTTGCATAGAGGCAGTGCTACCAGGTCTGGTCACTGACTTGAGGATGAAGAGGTGATAGAAAATCCATGGGTCCCTTAGGAAGAATACTCTCTACTTGGAAGGAGCCAGCAGAAAAAGACACTCATAGAGCAAGTACTCCGTGAGTTCATAATCACAAGGGAAACTCATCCTGGCAGAACTACAGTTCTATTTGGCCAGAAGGAATTCATTGTCCTCTCCCTACCAAATGAAAATTCGTTCTACTTTTTCCTATTCATTTATTCACTTGGTAATTTCTTTATAAAGCCCAACATATCCCCCATCTGTGATCTATATCACATTAGAAATTTATACCTTCAGCCACATAGCATAGTTGTTTTGGTAGATTTCCCACTAATCCAGACTTAAGCATCACTATTTCACTAACGGCTTCTAACACCGCCATTGTTTCAGAGTTCATTCCTTAGAACACTGGGTCAGAAAGAAGACTGTAAATGTCTCTGATTTCATTGGAAATTCTGGGTTAATAAGTACATGAAAATGGTTTCTTTTAATACAAGATGTCTCAGTGCTTTGAGTGTGTGTGATGATTCTGATGAGGGCAGGGTGAGTGGTGATAGCCTGTGACATCTTCCAAGCTGTATATTTAGCCAAAGAACTCTGTGTCAGGGGAGCAAGTTTTGGTAGCAACGGCAACCTCTGAGAGTTCTTATAAGAAGCAAATCAGATATGCTGGAAATATCACCTCCTACAGTACACCTGTGGTAGAGATTCAGTAGATGATGTTCTCTGACATCTATGGGAACTGAGCAGGCTTAACCTCTTTACCTACCTTTATGTCTGCTTTGTTTTTCTAGCTGTGAACTGGATTGCTTCCTCAGTCCTGGTTCCCTTCATCATTCCCCTCTGGGAATAGGGACCAGCTTATCTCTTACCCAGTCCTTCCCCTTTCCCCAGATCCTGCCAGTGGACAGGAGCTGGACTGTATCTATTAATTTGTCCATTGACCTCTTTGAATAACGGTTCAGGTCCTGCTAGATGCTGAGAATGACTTTCCCCCAGAAAACACATTGGCCCAGCTCACATTTGGATCAGAAATTTCAGAGCGTCATGCCGGCTTGGACTGGTCTTGGGTTCTCTCTCCATAGGCAGCACAGAACAGTCAGCTACTGTCTCTCCAGTTTTGGTTCACTCCATCCATCCATGGAGAGCTTCCAATCTGCCACATGGCCAGGTTTTTCTGGACTTGGATTATCTTAGAAATGCTCTAGAATGATTTACCTGCTTTAATGCAGTGGCAAGTAGCAGCACTCGGATAAGGCTCTGCTCTCTAGACTACTGAGTGATTCTCTTTCCTCTCTGCTAGCACAGTTGATTCTTTCCTACTTAATTCTCTGTTTGTTTACTAGAAACATAAGGTGACTCGTGCAGAAAAGTTTTGCCAAAACTTTCACCTTTTTATGCATACTAAGATAACTAAAGTGCCATTTTCACTATCTTTCCGTATCAGGGAGAATAAATCCTATAAAACTCACTCTTTTGAGTGATTCATGTCTGAAATCATGGTTGTTTCCATAAGATTCAGGCTGAAGCCATTCACAGGTGAACTCTGAATACCAGACTTACTCCCAGTGGAACATAGCTTTTGACCAAGAGTTTTCCTAAAGAAACAGACTCCACTGCCTCCAATACCTCTGGCAATGATCCTAAGGAATATTTAAGTGTGAAGCCACTTATATGACACTTGGCATTAAGGGCTGGATGCTGAAAGTGTGTTATCTATGATTTGTTGTAGGCTCCTCCTTATGGTGTGGTTTCTTATAGACCTCACCTTCACTGGCCTGATTGACCATGATCCTGCACACAGAGGCCAATAGTGGTCTCTGGGATCTCTGAACCTTGCCTGGGTGAAGTTGGCATCACACCCTACCAGCAGAAGTAAAGGATAAAAACCTCAGTAGCTGCTTTTGTTATGCTGAGACCAGTTCAAGAAAAAGGATATCAGAGGAACAAACCTGGGGTTGGCAATAAAATCACTAGGGGTTGCTGAGCATGGTTAACACATGGAACATCAAGGAGAGTGACCCACTGAATCTCAAATAGCTCAAGTTCTAGAATCTGAAGAAGTGGGGTAGGTGGATAAAAAGATTAAGGGATTGTGATTTGGGCAGTTCTTTATATAATCTAGCCAGGAGATCTTCAAACTTCATTTCTGTATCCAAACTCTAAACAATTAGGCTTATTTCATGTAGAAAAATGATGGTGCTCATAACTGGAGGGACAGAGAAAGGATCCCTTCCTCATCCCAATAAAATATAAATTTTGATAATTTATTCATATTCTCTTAAAATATTTGTGACTAAGGATGTGGTTAAAAGCCATGGAACAAAACACAGCTAAATGACCACCTCAGGTGTAAGCTTATGTCTTTTGTCTTAACTTGTATAGAATCACACTAAGTGAACAATTGAATTTTTCCTGTCTGCATTCTGAAAATTGAAGTGATTGTCCATTGTCAAGCAAGGGCTTCATTCTTTGCCCTAAACTACTGATGAATTTTATAAATCCTTCAGCAAAATCTTTGAGGGCAATTATATAATGCAAAATATTTTTATTTCATTATCTTCCTCGAGATCAATGAGTTTAACTTTCAATCTTACTACCTTTTGAACTGCTGCAGATGGTGTAGGTGGCAAATATTACGCATTTGGTAAGAAAACATCATGGATATAAATACCCTTGTCTTTTTCCCTCAGATCAGTGGAAGAGCTTTAAGAACAGGATAAATACCCATCTGCCTGGAAAATTTCCTGGAGGCAGAGTGATGGACTAGATGTCTTAGATTCCTTCCAACCTTCTGATTCAGAGCTCCTCACTGTTGCCAAAAGAGTTAGTTCTGGTGGGATACATCCAGGACTGCAGACCCTTCTGCCTGTGTGCATAAGGCCTGGAGATTTTTCATTGAGATTAGCTAAGAACAAGATTTCCTTTTGATCTCTACAGAAATATTGCTGCTTCTGAAATGCAATCTGCTCTATGGACTTCATTTGAAGGTGTGGGGCTCTAGTGAATGATGAATGGATGAAAGTGAACAGATCTTGTTGGAGATGAGGATCACCCCTTCAGGGGCTCCAGTGTCTTTGTAACTTATGTGTATGTAAGGGGCTTGGCACAGAGCCTAATACCTAAGCTCACCTACCAGGTGATAAACTATTGGGGTCACTACGGCAGACAATTTAAAACAGTTAATGGTACTCTCATCTGCAATATGGTCTTACAGTGGAAGCTGGGAGTCTCAGTCATGGGCTAAAATGTTCTCATTTACAATCCTAATGAGCAAAGAGACAGCAGTATGCTTTCATGTTGATGTATACATGTACGTGCGTGTTTATTTTTGTTTTTATTTAATTTTCAAAGCAAGCCATACTCTCCTTAAAACATTTTTAAGAAAGCAGAAATGTATGAAGACTAAAACAAAAATAATCCTAAATTCCCCAAACCAGAAATAATCACTGTTGACAGTACAGCATACGGTAGACACGCAACACTTGTGAGTGGACATACTGAGCACTTGAAAAATTGATGTATGAACCCATTCCACCATCCCATATAAGTTGTCTCTGAAAAATAGAATAAATTATAATGGAAAATATAAGAGTCCATTTCAGCGCACTTGAATTTTTCACTTGATTAGTTTTCTCACTCTCTGGCATACAAGCTGAAAAAGTTTTACAAATTACTTGATGTTACTTCCTGGGTAGGGAAATGAAGAACCCACTTATCAAGTCCCCAACTTCCACCAGCACCATCACTCCATTACTGTTCTAGACTTCTGTTCTTGGCACTTCCATTATCAGCAGTAGTGGCTGGTATCTATCCAAACCCATCACCCTTTCTTTTCGAGAATTTTTGAAAAAGAAATAGTGTTTTCTTTTAAATAATTTAAATCACTTTGCAGAGTGTTACTTGATTTGTAACAATAAAATCATCTTGAGAAGTGGCTGCTGGTTGGTTGCCCAATTACGTTTGTACTATATGTAAATTGATTCCTCCACACCGGGGCTGTACACTTAATATTTCAAATTCATACATCTGCAGTGCAACTAATTTATATGTTTCATGGACTTTGAGTTACTCATGATTAGAAAACTTGCAAATGCATATGTTAGAATTTTACTATTTTTCTCTCAATTACTTTTTCTAAGTCTGTATGTGTGTGTTGGTGTGCCTGTGTATGTGTTGTAT
Organism: Dama dama; assembly: GCF_033118175.1. Classification (NCBI taxonomy): domain Eukaryota; kingdom Metazoa; phylum Chordata; class Mammalia; order Artiodactyla; family Cervidae; genus Dama; species Dama dama. Next base: position 54,430,690 of record NC_083713.1, read on the forward strand.
ATATAGCTCCTGCATGTTAGATATTTTTACTTAAAAACTCTCAGTGGAATATTTTTCCAGTTTGTTGCTAATGTCAATTATTTTATTTTTGATTAATTGATTTATTATATGTTGTCTCACCCACCAAAAAGAGACATATTGCAAGAACAGGAAACTTTTTTTTATGTTGTACATTGCTATATCCTCAGCATCTGGAATAAATGTTAGCACATAATAGGTGCTCAATAAATATTAGATTATTGAATAAATCATTGACTAAAGTATTCACTGGATGTACAATTATTGACTATTTAATTTTTCCTTATAAAGATGTAACCAAAGTTTATTAAAATTTCCTTTGTTGTTGAAATTAGTATTATATAATATTTTTTTTATCACAACCAGTGCTCAGGAACAAAAATTGGCCACTACTTTTGATTTTTCTTTGAGAATAGATTCTAGCCGTGGAATGGTTAGGTCAAATCATAATTGTGTTACGTTCTTACAGTTTAATATATTTTGCTTATTTTCCCCTCAGAACACTAGTATAAATTTTACAGTCTCACAATGAATGAAAAATGTACAAAAATGTACATCTTATCATTTCTTTGCTTTATGGAGTAATTTTTGAACTTTCTCAATTCTAAAATTCAAAGAAATTCCATTTGTATCATGGATATTAGATTAGTCAAGTTATCTCTAGGTGCTGTAACAAAAACTCCTAAATCTCAGTGCAATGAAAGTTTTTCTCTAGTTCATGGTATAGTCTGACCCAGCTTGAATGACTCTTCTGGGCAACTAGTCTCCAAGCAGGGAACTAGGGACTCAGGGATTCAAACTCCTTTAATCTACCATCACCTAGTATTTCACTTCAAGATGGGTAAGAGTGTGTGTGTGTGAGAGAGAGAGAGAGAGAGAGAGAGAGAGAGAGAGAGAAAGAGAGAGAGAGATCAAGTAGGATGTTTTACGGCCTGGCTAGAAGAGGAGTATAAAATTCTGCCTACATCCCATTGGCCATAACCCAGTCATGTGTTCCCCCTTAGATGCAAGAGGGGCTGGGAATCAGAGTCTTCCTGGAAATCTGGTCAACAACAGCATGGTATCTTGAAACAGATTCTAAAAGTATCTTCTTTCACTTGTTAGATTGCTGAAGAGTGTAGGATGTCTGTTAGTAGATCTGATGGCCCAGTTTTGATCAAATGTCCACACACTCCATTTCCTGTGCCAGTGACCAATCCTTGGTCAGCAGTACTTGCAAAACAAAGACAAACAAATAGAAGGAGCACCAGTCTTGTCAGGAACATGGTTGCTTGTCCTGCAACTGAGGAGCAATGCTTTTCAATTCACCCACCTTTTGGTGAAGGTGTTTTGCTTTTGGTGTCCTGGGATGATCCCAACGTGGATAATTGCATTCTGTTGATCTAAAATTCCCTTGCAGTTTCCTTCAGATGAGCTAGCCTTCATTTTCCCCTCTACACATCATAGCATAGTGTTACTGGCAGCCAGTGATCAGTGATTGATCCATTCCACAAAGAAGCTGGTTACATTTCACCACCAGGAAAGTGATCCCTGGGTAAATATACAGAATCCACAGGTTTCTTTTGTCCCTTAAGTGTAGAAAACATACATTTAATGGATTAGTAAAATTAGTGACTTGACCAAGAATAGGTGTATGTCTTGATTCAGAAAATAACAATACATTTTCTGTTGTCAAATATGAGATATTATAATATCTTGAATAATATCTATGAGCTCTAAACTATGGTAATCCTTAGAAATATGTTTGCCTGTATCCAAAATTATATACTCTTTCTCTCATAGATTTCAATGAGTAGCATCAACATTTAGAGAACTACTCTTTCTTTTTTTCTCTCCCAGGATTATTCATTTTACTAAGCAGTCTACATCATATCTCTAGCTAAATGTTGATGCATGTTAAAATAGTAAGTGAAAGTCACTCAGTCATGTCCAACTCTTTGCGAACCCATGGAAGAGTCCATGGAGTTCACCAGGCCAGAATACTGGAATGGATAGCCGTTCCCTTCTCCAGGGGATCCTCTCAACTCAGGGATTGGACCCAGGTCTCCCGCATTGCAGGTGGATTCTTTACCAGCTGAACCAGCAGGGAAGCCCTTAAAAAAGTAAGGGACAGTATTAATTTTCATCCAGAAATGAAGTATTACTTGATGGTAGGTGATTCTGTTAAAAACTGAAAGTCAATTTTGCAATTATAAAGTCTTTTAACAAAGTATGGGGAAAATGTACTGTTCATTGGGGTGATGAAAACAGGAAAAAATATGACTATTGAGCAATTATTAAGGGTGAGCTTGAAACTTGTAGAGATCTTTTATTTTTGTCTAAAACAATATTTTAAAAAAATACAGGCTTATTTCTGATTTACAAATTTCAAAGCTCCCATAGCCAAAGGAGGGAGATTTTCTAACAGTGGGGGGTTATCCTATTAAAATTCATCATGATTCTCTTTACAAAAAGAAGTAAACAAGAATCAATTTTCTTTAGTAAAGAAGTTGGCTGACATGCAAGTTGATCCAGCACAGATTTGAAAGATTGATACGAAACGTCTACAAAATAATTCAGAATCAGAATCTACCATTTATGGGGACTTCTTTCCCTTTTCTTTTTCTTGAGCAGGGGGAGAGGGAGAGAGGAAGTCTGTGTTAGGGAAGAAAAGGAAAGCCCCCTAGCACACACAAAAGGATTTTATAGCTTTTAATTCTGCTAAGCCACTGATACATGGAAGATGTGCAGTACTGTAATTATCTGGCTAGATAGATGTAATTGTATCTATCAAACTAAATAGAACACTGTCAGATGACAGCCAAGATCGGATTGTCTTTAAGGGTCAGACAGAATCCCAGAGTGACCTCACTCCTCCTTTCTCACCAGGCCTGTTTTCTGAGCCTTTGATGGGGACCCATTTTGCTAACCATCTGAAAGCATATACAGTAACACATAGTCTTTTGCTCTATGCCAACAGCCTCCCTAGAGAGCACACTCAGTTTCCTTGTGCCTGGGGGATTAAGCCTGCCCAGGCCTCCCTTGTATTTGAAATGTATGATATTGATATCAGTGCTTAGGGAGAATCAGGCCTCTGCAATGAACAGATCACGCCTGGCTCCATGAAGTCTATGTTGCATGGAGAGATGCATAGACTGGGTGGAGAGGAGCCAAGTCAGCTTTAGCTCTGGAAAGCAAGTATTAGGTAATTAATTAAAGAGTTTGTTTCCTGGCCTGGTCCTTACTATTCAGGACATTTTCATGGGCTAGATAAACAGTGGTTTTACATTTGATATATCAGCAGATCATTGCCATCTTGAAGGTGCAAGCTGGACTATCCGTGTCAGTGCTTCTCTGAGATGCTGTCTTTAAAACCGGCAGCCACCCTCCTCCCCCTTGCTCATTTATAAGCAGTTGGAATCTATTTTCATGGAGTTTCTCCAATCAGGATCATGTCCAAACCATTTGGGGTTTTTTTGAGCCTTCCATACTATATTTACTGTGTTTAGTGAAAAGCTGGATTCTCCTCGTGCTAAGTAGCAAACCCATGATGGTTGAAATATTCCACGAGTCCTGCTGCATTTATGGGAAAGAGACAAAACACACAGAAAGATGTGCGGTTATTAAGTGAGCTACTTCATTTCCCAGTTCTTTCTTCATTGCCCAGGGGTGCATTTTCGGTCATCCTTTGGTGACTTGCTGCCACTGAGTCTTCGGTCCCCACTGTTGTTGGTTCATGCTTCTGATGGGAACAAAGCTCTACTAGAGGCAGGTCTGCCTCATGTCTCAGAGCAAAAAAACGCCTGATGCTTCTGCATGTGCTGTGTGTTAAGCTCCACCAGGTTAACGCCCCTCTGCCTGGGCTTTTGGAAAAGAGTCCCAAATTGTCACATGGAAAGGGACATTTCAGTGCTGATTTTTATTTCCATGAGATTAAAAGTGAAACATGTAACCACAAAGCTGGTTTATGTCATCCCCCTGTCAGAGCCAGCAGTCATGCCAAAAACTAGATATTTGATAGGTTTGTGAGAGAAACAGATGCAGAAAGATGCCATTCCCACAATTTAGACTCCTTCTTATCTTTAAGCTAGAAAGAACATTCCAGATGAAGAAAATCTATTTTATGGGCTTTAAAAAGTAACAAAGAAAATGTACAAATAGAAAAATACTAATTTAAAACTGATGTCATGCTTGGGGACCTATAAACGGCAAATCGGTATTCCTAATTTAAAAAAAGTCATTCAAGACCTGCTTACTTGATGCTTACATTTATGCTGCATTTATACCTCAGCCGTGGTGTTATAATTGAGAGAAAATATCTACAAGATATGTTCACATATAGTAAATAGTATATGGATACAGCAAGAAAAAAATATAGCAAGAAAAAAAATAGAGAAGCATAAACCTCCAAAAGGCTAAAACATCCAGAAAGTATTCTCTCAGCTTTTTTGGGGGAAGCATTTTGCGTCCCATTCTTTTTATTTAATTCTGCCAGCTGTCTGCTAAACAAATCTAGCCAGGTGGGGCTTACAACCCATGACTAAAAAACCACTAGTGCAGCTGTCCAGCTTGCCCGAAGGAAGAATTCAGACAAATGGCAGGAACGAAAAGATTGTTTTGTTTTCAAGAAAGTAGCTACTGTACCTTCCTTGGATTCAGTTTTTTTTTTCCCCCCTCTGTTTGCTTAAGTTAATCCGTTACTTCTTAAGATTTTATAGCAAAAAGAAAAATAGTTTCACCTTTAAAAATTTTTAGTGTATTTTTGTTATAACAAGTTTATTATGATTTTCCCTTAAGTAAAAGCTGTCTTTTGTCCTCTTTTTTTTTTTTTTGGTGGAGAGTTACTGATTGCTAAATCTTTTTCTTCTCTCTCTCTCTTAGGTGAGAAGAAGTTCTTAGTGAACTATGACTGAAATTGATTTCTAAATACAGCAGAATTAAATGTGGAGCTATTTAAAGGTGAAGGTTGGCTTGGCTTACTCTTGAGCAGAGGAACAGAACAGGCTTCTTTGCACTGCATCATCGGTGGACCTCAACTGTGAATTTCTAGTCAGCAAATGGGCACTTCATTTGGTGCATCTGAGCAGAAGACAAGGGCTGTGCTAAAAACGATCATGTCACCATCTGATCTATAACTCCATTGATGACAGATCCACGCGTAAACCACTCAGTTACTTTCCCCACTTCTTTGACATTTGTCAGTTCAGTGAATCTCAACATTTTCCTCCATCCTGCCTAAAATTATTAATATCTCATGAAAGAGGCTGATAAAGTTTATAGCCGGTTTCGGTCTTTGGTCCCAGCACCTGCTCCCGAGATGTGATGCTCATGCTCAGGATTAGGACACAGTGCTAACTGTAGCCAGACTTTTGTAACCCTCCACAGGGAAGTTCTTGGAATGCCAGGGTCCTGATGCCCTTCACAGAACTCAGCGATCTTTGACATGCAAAGTGAAATGCTTACCACGTCCTCCAGCCAGCTGTGATTTGTGTATTGGTTTAAAAGAGAGTAAGACTGAAAGGGGCAGTAGGACTTTGCTTAGCAAGGGCGCGTGTTCTACAAGCTGGTGAGGGTGTTTGGCTAAGTCTCAGAGCAGTTTTGGCAAAGAGGTAGAACCAGGAGATTGACATATTCAGTTACCTTGTTCTGCCATCTATAGCAACACAAGGAAACAATGCCTGTAGTCTGAGCTGCACAGACCGAAAGGGTATTCAGAGTAAGCAGCCCAAGCCAGATAACTTTGTATAAGACACGGCTTGATATTGGCCTGGGTGCTCACAAGCTAAAGAGAAAGGAGACCATTTTTTTCATGAAGAAATTGAAGTGCTGATGCAGAACTAACCCTCAGTTTGCCATTAATTAATGAAGGAGTAATGGGGGATTTTTGTCAAAACTTGCATAGTGAATAACAATAATGTGTCACAAAAGAGTAATCATTTACTTAGCCCTCAGAGGATTTACACATGCCTTGAAATGTTAGAAGTGAATACACTGTGTAGAAAGGTATGAACACACCAGATCAAAAGAAGGAAAGCACCCCTTCCTTTTTGCCCTCCTTCCCAATCCTGAAGCCTGGTCGGGGGCCCCTGGTCTAACAGCATCCACCTTGATCCTAAATTTCTGCTTCCTTCCAGCATCTGGACTTAACTACTTTTGGACAGTGTGAGCAACCAACAGATTGCCACTATAGGAACTTCGTAGTTAAGCAGGAACAAACCCCAAGGAAAAAATTCACAAATATTATAAAGGCAGCATCATTTGCCCTTAGTGTACTACACTGATAAGAGACAACAAATATCCATTTAAGAAAGAACTCTCCAAACACTAGTCATGTAAGAAGGGATGCTTTGTGGAAAAAAATTAGAAAGGAAATCTCATAACATTTCCTCCTTTTTCCTTTCTTCCTTTCTGTATGCACATGCATATGAATCTGTTTATATTTAAATTCTCTTTAAATACATCTTTCAATGTGGGCAAGGATTGCTTTATAATAGAATGCAGACAAGCAAATCCATAATACTTACAATTTCTATATTTTCTCCATTTCAAGACTGACGAATGCAGATCCAAAAGAATAAATAATTTATACTTGTGGGAAAAGAAAAAGTATATGTGTTAGGCAAAGATCTTAGAAATCTTAATTTCTAACCATGTGGTGAGTACAAACTAATATGAGATGGAAAAGTTTTCTCTAATGTTTTCTCCATTAACAAAAACATTTAAAGTGGAACCAAAGATTTTCAGTATAAAGTAAGTTTCTAATTAATAGGATGATTTTCTCTTCCATTCAGATATGGTGTGTCTTTTTGTAAATAGTAGTTTCATGAAGCAAATGCCCCAGTAATATAGTTAATCTGAAACATGGCTGTTAAGTCTGTCGTTTTACGTCTGCATGGTAAAAGGGTATCAAATATCTTCTTTAATTTTATGTCTTCTTCTGCAGCCTCCTTGGCTGTCCTAAGACCTGTATCGTAGCCTTCATGTAAGTGGGTTCCCTTTTTCTGCTTCTGCATCATTACCTCAGCCTTCTGCTGGCTTCCAATACCTAGGATCATGAACAGGATTTGAATATTTAACCTTGAAACTTCTCCAGGAAAAAATAAACACTGAATCTCTATAGTGTTTTAAAAATAATTTCCTCATAAATAGTGGCATGTTCTTAAAATTATTCAATCAAAACATACAACCAATCTGCCCTATTAATAGCAGATAAATGTAAAAGTACAAATTCTATGATTCAATAGAAGAGACATACAAGACAGAGGCTCTTACAAGACTTCCATACCCTGCCCTTATTTTGGCATCTTTTTGATTATAGTCTGGCAGACCAAAAGTGTATTTCTTTATCATGCAGGTAGAAGTGAGAATTTGAGGCTCATTTAACTGTGTGAATTTTCCCAATGTATCACAATTTCACAAACACCTGAGCTTTCTGACATTTTGCTGATCCACTCTGAAAGTTCAGTGCGTTTAAGCAACTGCCCTGTCAATTTCCCTAACTTCTATATTTTCTTCAATTCTCTCTACTCTTTCTCCCTCCCTCCCCTGCTTCTTTTCTTGTTCAGTTTTTGCTTCCCTGCATTCTGTCTTATTTTCTCTTCTCTTCCTTTATTTCTCTTTTTTTCTTTTCTTATACTGTCCCTGCCCTTGTTGAATTTTTAAAACTGGCCTTCAGGTCAAGACTTTTCTTAATGCCGATAGATGTCCAGTTCTAGAAAGTTTTCACATATTCATTAAAATATGGAAAAATAAAGCTTCAACAAAGCTGCCTATCAAAGAGCAGTCACGTTACAGAAATCATATCTAGATTTCATTTTCTATTGAACGTTCCCATCTCACAATAATTAAAAGAACTCCTCCAAGGCTACACAGTCATGCTATTTGTGTTTAAGCAACCAACCTGATGTATAGATTCGACTTCACACAGCAATTACATATCAAGCCAGAATGGAGAGACAGACCTTCCCAAGCGTTCTCATGTTGTACTGTTTACAAGGCGGTCCTGTAGTTCTGGTTTCCTGCTCTGCTTGGATCCTGTTACAGTTATACTTAGATCTTTCTTTTGGTAAAAATGAAATTTAATGAGAAGGAAAGTGTGCTTTCAGTTTGCAGAAGGATTTCTAGTTAAACTTAGGGTATGTAAAACCACATTCACCCCAAAATAAACAAAGTATTCATTCACAGAAAGAACAAAATGTTCCCACCTGAATCATAATGGAAGGAATTCTTTCTAAATATTTTTGAGTGTATCAAACTTAAAAAAAATTTTTTTTCTGAAGCCAATGAGTTTCCTACCTTTCGTGGAAGTCCACCTTAAGGTCGGTTACAACTCTGGTGCACTGGCTGATCATTTGCAAATTCCACTGCAACAAACAAAAAGGGCGGGCTCCTGAGACATCTGTGGACCAGAGGACCTGGCAGGGACCGCTAAGCTTTCCGTGGGACTGACTACTAACAGCCTGGCTGCAGGAACAGTCGACCTGAGGTACTGCTTCCACATATCAACATCTTGTCAGTGGTGGGCTGAAAGACACGGCGACTGCCGGAAAGGAAAGTACCTGCTGTCAGGGGAGCTAACCAGCTACCCTGCCCTCTTCCACAGTCAAATCTGTCAGACAGAAGAGAGAAAGGAAGCCAAGTAGGAGAAAATGAGAGTAATAAGGCAAATTAAGTGCTTAAATTATGGCACCGGTTGGCTTTGGGTATTGGTATTTAGCTACATAATGAATTTCTAAAAATTCAGATCACATATGATTATGTATGAATAACTTTAGAAGAATTCAATCTAGCTGGGTCAGTGGTTCTAAGTGCACTGTTGTGGTATGCACACTTGTGATTCTTTGGGAACTGGTTCACAAGTTATTTGTGATTAATAATTGTTGTCAGTGGATTTACTTAAAAATAAATTCAGATGGAGGAGTTAAAGTTATTCCTGTAAGAATTTCATCCTCACTCACTGATATTCCCATTTGCATTCTTGAGTGAATAAGAAGAAAGTGGAGGTATACTAACGTCCCAGGGATCACATAAATCCTTAAAGGTCTGTGTAATGGTGTCCCACTTGTGAATATCATTCACCAAGTGTTTTTTAGGGGGAACAAAAGCCAAACGCTGAGATCTGTTGCATTAGGATTTCAGTTATGACTATATTTTATTTGTTCATATTTATAATCATAAGATTATCTTATATCATAAGATAATAAAGAAAAAAGTAGACTCTTGTTAATCACCTAATGATAGTGATAGATGAAGCCTCAAAAAGATTGTCAGTTGCTTTCTCTATGGGCTGGGTGACAACTAAATGTGCTCAGAATAGTCAGCAATGATGTACCCTCTGATCGTTTCAGTTCAGACTGAGTATGAAGTGCTGGAAAGTGCTATGATGATGAAGTAGAATTTATAACTGAACCTAAAATATGAAATCTGTGCATGGGCTCCTAATAAGCAGTTGCTGTATTAAAGATGTCCTATAAAAAGCTTTATTTTATTAAACTCAATATTACTCTAGAGATAAGTAAGCCTTATTTCCCTCACTTTTTGCTGAGATTTAAAGCATTTGAATTTTACTGGCCATATAAAGCACCTACAGAAATTGTGAGCTGATATTATTTTAAATATTTATTGAGTTACTTGTTTTATGCCTGTCTTCTTTTCTAGAAAGTAAACCCCATGAAGACCATGATTTGATGTTTACATTTTTATCTATAGTACCTACAACAGGATAACCCCTGACACAAAGTGGACAGTCAATAATGTGTTGAATAATGTATTCCTGCTTTTTCCCAGGAAAAGTCAACATCACATTCTCATAGTCTCGGAATCAGGTACCACAATAGTGAAAGTGAAAGTTGCTCAGTCATGTCCGACTCTTTGTGACCCCATGGACTATACAGTCCATGGAATTCTCCAGGCCAAAATACTGGTGTGGGTAGTCTTTCTCTTCTCCAGTGGATCTTCCCAACCCAGGGATCAAACCCAGGTCTCCTGCATTGCAGGCAGATTCTTTACCAGTTGAGCCCCAATAGTATTTTCCATATCTTATCTTTTACACAGCTGTTCGAGAGAGGTTGACCGATGTAGAAAAATCTGATACCATTTTCATTAGCCAACATGATCTCTCTGGTTTCTTGAATCATTTGGCAAAGAGAAAGCCCAGGTTGAACAGTTTAGAAAAGATAAAGGATTCTTCTTTTGCATTTTGAAGGCTGGGGCTTTTACACATGGTTTCAAAGTTGATTGAGCACGTAAAGCTCAATGAAGACCAATCCTGCAATAGCAAAGGAACCCTATCTGATGAGTAGCCCACGTGTGAACACACCACACCATGGCCATGTGGAAATAATAGACCATATCGGCAACAAAGACTGCTATTTAATGAGAGCAGTGCCATTGTTCTTGCAAGTGTAATTTGGTCAACATCTAACAGTGCTGACTCATCAGAACTGAAAATCCAATAATAAATCACCACTGTGATTTAGCACTAATGCTGGAATTCACATCACGAACGATGTGACAGCATCAGCTGAAACTCAAACAGGTCGCTGAAAGGTGCATTTCATCAGCAAGCAATTTAATTCATATCAAAGGAATTTTACTCCAAGTGAGTGGCAACTGGTTACTTTTGAGAGCAGTTAACTGTTGGGGGAAATGAATTGTTTTAGTTTCCCATAAAAAGGTAATAATCTATAATCCTGGATGTTTTAAAAGTCTTTTCCTCAAATTCCACAGAAAACAATATGAAATAACAACCCAATATCTTTGTATCTTAATCACGTTCGGTAACGAAGCCCTTTAGATAATTGGCACTGCTTCTGTAGTAGGCCAAACTTTCTTTCAAGTTACAAATACTCACAAAAGGTTTACATTATAAGGGGCTGCTGTGGAGATGTGCAGATTTAGTTTGTAAGTACAAAGTGAACATGCAAATTGCCTTATCTTGTGGGATTCACAAACAACCATCATTCAGATTGATTTAATACTTGGCTTTTTATCTTTAAAAGTGTTAATTAGAAAATAGGGACAGTTCTCTGAACACTTAAGAGTAATAAATAGATCAAAACAGCATCCATGCTTCTGTGATGGAACTTCTGAAGGCTTTGTAAAGGGATTAATACAATTGTCAAAAAAGACCACAGTATACATATTTAATAGTGTTACCAAGCTACAATTACATTTTCAGGACTTCATTGTTAAGTTTTTCAAAATTCGCTATCACAAAAAAACTAAGATTTTGGACAAGGTTGTTCGAAGTTTTGAAGCTACTATTTTATTTTAATTTTTCCAGCTTGGACCTCCAAATGCGCTCTTCTGAACAAGATGCTAAGCCCACAAGATCAGAAGTTATTCAAAGAAAAATGGGCTGTAGAGTTGCACAAAGTGAAATATCAAGAGAGAAAAATTATGAATCGTCCATTTTCCTTTGGATGAAATACATAAAATGCTTTTGCTGAGAGTTTGTTTCTATTTTGCAATTTCTCTATAGTCTGGCAGTTCAATACATGTGCTGAGAAGTCAATCTTGGCTCTGCCACCCCCTGGCTCAGTGACCTCAGGCAAGTGGCGTTACATCTTTGTGCTTTGGTTCATCTGTAAAATGTGCGAGATCGGAGTCCCTTTCTCCTGTGGTCTTCTAGTGGAGATCAAATAAAATAGCACTGAGTGGTGCCTGGCACTTGAGTAAGTACTCTGTACATTATGATAATTGAGGTATTTGCTGATGAATCTAATGGTGATTTATCACCAGCCTTATTTACATGGTTATCCTATCACCAGCACTAAAAATACTTGTGAATGCCTTTTCAAATTTATGAAGAAGGCACAGTACAGGGTAGGGGCCCTTGGTCTCTGTATCTCCAGGGAACTTAACTTTCCCTCCTCTTCCAGAGATGGACTGGGGGGTCAAGCCATCCACTGAACCACTTCCTCTCTAATGCCTCTATTGGAGTTTCATTACTGTGTATGTGTGTACTCAGTCACTTCAGTCACATCCGACTCTTTGCCACCCCATGGACTGTAGCCTACCAGGCTCCTCTGTCCAGGGGATTCTCCAGGCAAGAGTACTGGAGCAGGTTGCCATACCCTCCTCCAGGAGATCTTCCTGACCCAGGAATCAAACCCAAGTTTTTATGTCTCCTGCAAATTGGCAGGCGGGTTTTTTTTACCACTAGCACCACCTGGGAAGCCTGTTTTATTACTACTTTATCTTAAGTCAATATTTTGATTTAACTAATAATACATTACAGGTTGTAAAATATTTAAAAAGTATAAAACATACTACAATAAAATTATCCAGAAAAACAGATTAAAAAAATTCTATTATTCCAGAAATTTTCTTTGCATCTTCTTTCTCTCTTTTCATGCATTCATTTCTTTAAACTTTTCTCTGTGACCCCTTTCAATTTTTCACCCTTTGTGTTTCCTTTTCCTGACCACGTCTTCCAAGCTCGGGCTACAGATGATCTCTTTTGAACTGGAAACTCACACCTACACAGGCCTCCAGCCCCTCGAATTGTGAACGTCCCCTTAGTCTCCAGTCAAATGGCCCCTCCCTTTTCCTTCTCTGCCTGTTGGTCAGTCACACATCTGGCTGCCTTCCCAAAACAGTTTAACTTCCTCCTCTGCTTCCACCAATCATGAATCTTCTTCATTCATTGCCTTACCTACTCTCCCTTGAAGATGACTGACAGATAGTACAAGGGAAAGTTATAAGCTCTCATGGTTGGAGGTCACATGAGTTTCCATTATTCACCCTCACCTGAGTCCTTTCTTTCATTTATTTCAACTGCATTGAGCATGTTTGAACACACTTCAAGGCCTGGCAATATAATAGTTAGTACTATATGTACATTATCTTATTGAATTCTTTCACTAATCCCTTACTTTCTTAGGCTAATCACAAGGGAACCATTATCCTCATTTGGCAGATGAGGAAATACGTTTAGAGGGATTAAGAAGTTGGTCCAAGGTTCCCTCACCTAGAAAGTGGCTGAGCCAGAAATTAGAACCAGCCTGATTTGCCAAGGCTTTAGCCACTGTGCTGAGAGGTCTCTCCTGGCCTTGCTGTATCCTGGCCCTTCCTCTGATGAATAACATTCTAGCCCAGTATCTCCTGGGATGCTCCCACCACAGACAAACAGAACTATTTGGAAATCAGTATTATAAAGACCATTCTAGTAAGACCTCTCCACAATGGACAATACGATTGAGTCTGACTGATGAAGATTTCCTATAGAAGGAAGTTGTACTAGCTATCTGCTAGGAATAACTTTTAAAATTTTAAGATTCTAAAAGGAGGAAAAAGAGCACTCTTGTGAAGTCATTGGAATAAATTTACATTAGAAAAAGATACACAGTAGATCTGACTTTGCCTGTCCAGGGCTAGACAAAATCAAGGTATGGACTAAGGTAGTGGTCCTAGCAATGGAGAGACTATTTCCTCCAAAAATACTTGTGAACTGTGAGAGAAATAGCAACAGAATGCATATTTGGGTAAGCTGTCAAAAATGATCCTTTGTTTGGGAGGTTAAGAGTATCATCCATGGTCACTATGAAAGAACATAGGCCACCAAAGACCTCTGGACTGGGATGACTGGGTAAGACTACCGTTTACTTGGGAAGGTAGTGAAGAGAAGGTCATTGGTGTGGGCTGTGTGACTGTGGGGGGAAATCATGTTCCTGCTGAGAATTGTGGGAACCATCTTTGATTCCCTGAAGACTGGTTGTGAGCCCAGCAGACACAGCCTCATACCAGCACAATGACTTTAAGTTCACCTGATGGACTAGATGTTTGCAATCCCTACTCTTACCACATCTCTGCTGCTTTTCTCCCCATCTGCATTCTATTTTCTTTGCATAGTGCTCTGGCTAAACTCGTGGGTGCCAAGCTTTCTCAACAAACTGTCTGTCTCCTGGCCCTCCATTTGTCTTCAGGTTGTCAATTGCAATTTTGATCACAGTTGAGTTTTATTTCACACAGCTGTCCTCTGAAGTGCTATGAACTGGTCTTCAGTGATTCTCTTCTCCACCCACCCCAACTCCCTCTTTATTTTTCAGTCTAACATCTTAGCTGCTACATTCTCTCACCACCTGTTTTGTCTCCAATCAAAGTTGTTTTATTCCAGACAGACATGGACAGCCTGGTTGCAACTTTGCTAGTATCAATGGAAAGAAAAAAATTACCTGTGATCTTCTCATAAGTCGTAGAAAAAGTATAAAAAGCATAGGCAAGTGTAATTTATCACCCTGAGCAAGTGGGCATGTAATTACTTGCAAGGCTGCTTTTAGTTTAAAGCATCATTTTCTATTTTGATCCTTAAATATTTTCCCTGTGTAGAAGTTTTGGAGAATTTGGCCCATTTGTAAGTGCTTGGTGCTGGTGTTACTTCTGCAAAATCACGTGCACATCATTTCGGTGATGTTGTAAGTATCTCCAGTTTAGCCAGAGGGGTCTGCTTGAGCTTCTATTCCAATTCTTCTTGGCTAGCATATTGGCACTGCAGTTTTCCCTGTTGCTCAGTAAACTATAGTGCAGAATGAAGTGTACTAACAAATAGTCTTTATGCAACTTAAACACCCAAATAACTTTTGCACAATTAGATATTAATTCTCTTTGGTGCTATCACTATTGCTGGCATACACTATGGTCATCACATAATGTCCATTTTTGTGTTCATTGAAGGGCTTCCCTTGTGGCTCAGCTGGTAAAGAATCCGCCTGCAATGTAGGAGACCTGGGTTCAATCCCTGGGTTGGGAAGATCCCCTGGAGAAGGGAAAGGCTACCCACTCCAGTATTCTGGACTGGGGAATTCCATGGACTGTATAGTCTATGGGGTCACAAAGAGTCGGACACGACTGAGCGACTTTCACTTAAGGAAAACACTAAATAAATTTAATTTTTTAATATTTTTATATTTAACTTGTCTGGATTTCAAAACTTGTCCTTCTCTTTCCATCTGCAATGCCTTTATCCTTTCATTAGCCTGAAAGAATTTCTTCTTTAAAAGTTTGGATAGTTCTGGGATTGAACACTGGAAGCTATGGAGAGTGATTTTTCTCATCAAGGCATTTTGATTTCATTGAAACCTTTATTTGAAGTAGGGCGGGCTCTTACTTGAGAGGGTTTCTCAGCTTAGCTATTCCAGGCATGATCCAACATGGTCACTGATCCTCACCCCACTCATTATCCTTCAGGTCTAATAACCACCACACTTTGAATGCACTTCCTTGAAAAAATATAGGGAAAAGAAATTGATTGGCTCTTCTTGGCTAATGGTTTCCATTACTGGTTGTATCAGTAAATATTCTTATGCGCAAAAGAGCCTAAGGCTATTTCCCATGCAGAGACTATGATCAGGACAATTTCAGCTAAAATTGGGCATGACAAACTAACTAACCAACATATTCTGCATAGGGGGGCAGATTTTAGTTATCTGAATCAAGGCATGGTAGTATTGTTCTGCTTCTTCCAAGAGTCACTCCTTTTGGTTCTGGAGATAATCTTACATCAAATAGACATAAATAATGAAGCTGCTTTGATACAAATGAATTCAAGAGACCTCCAGTGCTGTTAAGTTTCTCTGTCCCATCTTTTTCTACCTTTAGAATTTCTCTTTCTCCCAGTTTATATGGAGGATGGATTGAATTAACTACTAACTAGATTTAGCATATGTGTGTATGTTTAGTCGCTAAGTCAGGTTCAACTCTTTTGCAACCCCATGGACTGTTGCCTGCCAGGCTCCTCTGTCTGTGGGCTTTCTTAGGTAAGAATACTGAAGTGGGTTGCCATTTCCTCCTCCAGGTGGTCTTTCCAACCCAGAGATCAAACCTGAGTTTCTTGCACTGGCTGGATTCTTTACCACTGAGCCACCAGGGAAGCCTCAATTGAGCATACTAGCCCCTGAAGAGCTGCATTTTGTTTCTAAGCTTCCAGTATGACTCCCTCAATTTTTACACTCAGGAAATTAATTAAGTAGCAAGAGATCAGCTCCTGCTGGGCTCTTGGTGCCTTTGGAATAAAAGTGAATGAAGATGGTGATAATGTCAACTAAGTTGTTAAACATGCACTAGTCTTAAATAAGCAAATTTATTAAGCACTTACTGCATGACTTCCTGAGTGATCCAGTGGTTAAGAATCTGCCTGCAATGCAGGGGATACAGGTTTGATCCCTGGTCCCAGAAAATTCCACATGCCGAGGGCCAACTAAGACCAGGCACCACAACTCCCAAGCCTGTGCCCTAGAGCCCCTGCTCCACAAAGAGAAGCCACTGCAATGAGAAGCCCAAGCACCACAACAAAGAGCAGCCCCCGCTCACCACAACTGAAGGAGGCACGTGCCCAGCAATGAAGACCCAGTGCAGCCAAAAATAAATCAATTCGAATAAATAATTAAAAGCACCGAGTACGTGTAAGACTGTGTTCTAGACAATCTGGTAGCAGGGAATTCAGTATGATTCCTGCTGTAACAGGTGATCTAGAGCACAGTGGATCCAGAACACAGGAATTATCCTCCAGAATGGTTGGTCAGTCGGCAACTTCCCTGTGGCTCAGACTGTAAAGGGTTTGCCTGCAAGGCAGGAGACCCGGATTCCATCCCTGGGTCAGGAAGATCCCCTGGAGAAGGGAATGTCTACCCTCTCCAGTATTTTTGCCTGGAGAAGTCCATGAACAGAGGAGCCTGACGGGCTACAAGTCCACGGGGTCGCAAAGACACAACTGAGCAACTCACACTCACTCACTCCTTTGGGAAAGGTTCATTGCCGTGAAGATCTGGGTCACTGTTCTGCAGGCTTGGATCTTACTGAAGGTAGTAGAGCAGGCCAACACCTTTCAAATGACACAGTGCCCTGTTCATAGCTGCTTTGGAACAGACGTCCGGAGATGGCTGTGGGCTTCTGGCAAACTACGAGCATCTGCCTTCTATATTGGAGCTATGTTGCTTCACATGCCCCTCTTGGGCAAATGCATGTTAATTGAAAACAGTGACAATTGGGACTCAGTATCCTAAGAGTTGGAGATGTACTTCCTCAAGATATGTGTAAAATAAGGTAGATCAATTTTAAGTTCTTCAAGACACAGACATTTCTATATTGTTTGCATTTTATTTTCTGAATTTCTTCATTTAAAATCCTGAACAAAATTACCTTTGTTATATAATCATATGATTATAGTCTTTTCTTGAAGGCATGCTAAGTTCATTTCTATCCTGGAAAAAGAGAACTGTAGAAATCTGGATTCTTTCTTTGCCTCTTATTATAGGATACAGGAGCCTAGTAAAATGCTAATAATATTTTAGTAGGAGAATATGGCACCTTTTATGGCTTAACTACATTTAGGTGAAGTCATTGCTCCACATGACAACATGAGTTAAGATGAAATATACTCATTAAAAAACAAATTCCATCATGTCATGGGTAGCTTGTGATCTCTAGCTTTGGAGTGTTAAGCCTTGCAGATCATGCCAGGGCCTATGTGAAGTCTGTTATTAATAATAAGAATAAATTCCACCCCACTCCTTAGGTGGCACACTCACATCACCAGTCAACAGCTCAACACACTCTTTAGTAACAGAGGAAGAGAGAACCAGCACATTCTAATGATTTGAATAATTGTTTGGAAACTTGATAATGTGTTAACATTCATTTGCTGAAAAGTGGGCCAATGATGGTAAGTGATTTCATCATAAGATGTGTGTGTGCCTATTGATACATATCTGTGGTTGGTGAGCCCCTTGGTTAGAAGGCTGTGTCAATGAAGCTCAGACCTGGGGCTTTTTCCCATGTGGCCTGTCAACTTCTCTCTTTCAAGGGTCACTTTTTCATCTTTGACTTCCAGACTGCTGTTACGCATGTGTTTACTATTGGCCAGTAAGGAGATGAGATTCGAGATCATGCATTGCTTAAATCTATTACCTTCCAGGAGAAAGCAATGGCAACCCGCTCCAGATCTTGCCTGGAAAATCCCATGGCCAGAGGAGCCTGGTAGGCTGCAGTCCATGGGGTCGCTAAGAGTTGGACAGGACTGAGTGATGTCACTTTCACTTTCCAGGAGAAAACAGCTTGTAGCACACAGTCCATGTGGGTGGTTCTGTAGCATCACCTCATGGGCCACGTCTCTGGGATGTACAAACGGATGGGTCTAGATATAAAGACAGATACACCAGAGACAGCTATTAATCATATCGTCGATGGACATTCATCTGGAGGAAGACCATGATGAAACAGGGAGTTGTTTGCATCAAAGATTAGTCTAAAGACAGCTGTAGATTTATTATTTTAAAATCTCTGGATGAGGGGATTGGATTAGATAAACTTTAAAGTCCTTCCAGCTCTAAGTCCTTCCAGCTCCCTGCAGTCTCCAAGTGCATTGATTAACATGCATAATGTAAAACAATGTAGTTTTGTAAAGCAAAATTGGCAGGAAGAGAATATTCTCTCAAGAAAAACTACTTTCTGAGAGTCTTCCCTTCAAGCTACCAAAAAAAGGTGATCAAGTAGAGCTCAAAAATAATTTCTGGGCTTACACTGAAAATTCTTTTATCTGGAACAGATTATTTCATTCCACAATTAGAAATGAGATCCAAAATGCAAATATTACTGAGAGAGATAGCACATTGCCTCATATTCACACTATGGTGTTAACAACTGCTATAAGAGCCATTTTACAGAATAAGTTTGAGAGGGAGAAGCATACCTTATTCAAATATATGAAGATGATTTTACAAATCATATCCTATTTTATTCCAGTCCTAATTCTGCCAACCCTTCTGGGTATGTAACAGTTTTAAAGACTTGAAGTGCTTCAAAATTTGAAGAGGGGGAAAAAGTGGAAACAGCTTAAATGAGAATGTAACTCTTAGATTTTCACCAAATACACTTTTATAGTTTTCCAGTTTGTTTCTTGAGAAAGGGTGAAAATTTTTGGAATTAAATGTACAATAAAATACCAAATATATACCAGTTCTTTAAAGATTTGTAGCTCGATTTTCCTGAACTATCTTAGCTTGGATCAAGTCTCTCACATCTGAATTGGTGAGACATGCTATTTACTGTCCTATTGACCAGAAGGAAATCTGTGAAATCAATATTTGAAGATCTATTCCATTTGGAGTTCGATTTAGTCTTGACACAATGTTATTTGGAGAGTAACAAAACAAAATTAAGTAGGAGAAAAATATATTTGTAAATCAACTAAATTTCGTGGCTGCAGAATTTTTGTTTCCTATTGTCCCTGTACATGGAACAAGAGACTCAGGGCTTGACATGTGGCCCAGGGATGTGTTGGATATATGAGTTCTGTATTCTTGAGGTAAGAGTTAAAAAAGGGACTTCTCTGGTGGCCCAGTGGCTAAGATTTCATGCTCCCAATGCAGGAGGCCCAAGTTTGATCTGTGGTCAGGGAACTAGACCCCACATACTGCAACTGAAGATTCCACTTGCATGCATGTGCGCTTTGTCACTCAGCTGTGTGTGACTCTTGTGACCCCATGGATTGCAGCCCACCAGGCTCCTCTGTTCATGAGGATTCTCCAGGCAAGAATACGGGAGTTGGTTGCCATGCTCAGGGGATCTTCCCAACCCAGGGATTGAACCCAGGTCTCCTGCATTGCAGATGGATTCTTTATCAGCTGAACTCCCAGGGAAGTCCAAAGATTCCACATACTGCAACAAAGATGGAAGATCCCATAACTAAGGCCTGGCACAGTCAAATAAATAGTCACTATATATATTAAAAAAGCCAAACCAACAGTTCCAAAGAGACACCATTACATTAGGCCCTGGAGGCCATATCACAGCCACAGGGTGGCTGCTCCAAACTGGTGACAACATGCAGATGCAGGTCTTCCCTGGGCAGCTGGTTGGATACATGAAACTCTGGAAGTCATTTAAATAGGAAATGAAATCAGAGAATAAGTCTAGGTGCTTTGCAAAGAACATTTTCCTCTGCTCTAGCTGAAAAAGATTAGCCATCTGTTTATATTGTCCAAGAGATGTCAGGTCCCTTGAACAGTAGCGAAAGCAAACACTTCTTACCTGGCTCCACTCCACCTCCTGTTACTGGTTTATGGGGGCAAGTTGCGTCTTTTTTTTAATCTGTGAAGCTGAGTCTAGCGAAGGCTAGCGGTCTCCCTCTGTGTCCTCCATGCCACCCTCACTTAGCGCCAGTGTTTTGGGTTCCCCATCCCATCCCTCAGCCTTGGCACTAGATGCCTGCTGGACCCTCCTCTGGCAAGAGCCACAGTTACTCTTGACCCACCTAAGGCCTTTTAGGTTGTAGAATCTCTTCATTGAAAAATTTTTGTTTATCTGTTGAATGTTAGGTGACCAGACCTTTGAAAAATTGGTATTCTTTCTCCGCTCTAACTATAAACTGGAAACTTCACTCATGTGGTATGGTGTATTGGAAGACCAGGCTTTCATTCTTCATAACTTCCCCCAATCAAAAGAACCTAATGAATTCAAGTTGCCTGTAACATTTTGTGTGTTTCTAAGTTGAAACTGAATTCCCAAACAATCACGTGAACAATAATGAAATTCAGGCAGAGCCTATTTTCCTGTTGTTAGACAAGAGACTCTTATGGTGAACTTCTGGGTTCTAACATAATGTAACATTTTTAAGATAACATAAAATTTAGCACTTATCAACCGCATTTAGCATGCAAATTGTTTCAAAGACCCTGAAGAAATGCAATGGCTGAAATGAGTTTGATTGGGAATACAACTTATAGATTTATAGAACACTTGCATTCTCCCATGTTAAAAACTATACTCTGTAGATTAATGGTGTAGATGATACTATAAGACAATGAGTCTCTTATAATTACACTTGAGAATTTAGGTACAATAAGCAGAACATAATTATTCCAGTTGGAATTTGGCCAGAAGCTGGGGATTAAAAACCCTTAGTGTTATGAAAAGTTTCATGGGATATTTAATGACTAGACATAGCCAGAAGCTTAGATTTATGACATCCAAAAATAGGACCCCTAGCAGGATTAGTCCACTCAGGTCATGCTGGGGCACAGTTTGGGCAATAGTCAAAAAACCACATTTATTGAATCATAAACATAATTTCTAGCAGCTCTGGGTTGGAAATTTGTATTCAAGCACTACTTACCAACTTTTAGCGGCTTCCTTGGATGTAGCATCCCACTGGCACTTGATAAATGCACCATAATACAGAAAACGTCAGGTAGGCTAGAATGATGATAATGGCAGTTAGTGTAGGAGGACAACGACCAAAGCTGACTCTACGAGCTATGGATTGAGATGGCGCCAGATGTGATATGATTTCAAAGGCCATGGAAAGACACAAAGTGCCACAGTTAGCCTGGATTGCTGGTGCATGCCATTTCACAAATATGATTTTGTTTTTTTAAATTAACGCTCAATCCTTATTTTGAAGCAAATATACTTGAAAAAGTTAATACATGGGCCTGCATTATTGTTTAAATCACAGTGTAACATGAGCTTTTCCTACTCTAAGGAGTCTTGCTAGAACCAAAGTAAAGGATTTTTAAGAATAAAGATATTGGATGAGTGAACCACTATGGGAGGGAAAGTTTGCAGAAAAGAGAATATAGGGTCAAGATAGATAAATTCTTCCAGCCTCATTGTTATGGGCTGGACTGTGTTCCATCTCCCCACACTGTTACCCTCACATTTGCATGTGGAAGCTGTAATCCCCATTATTTCAGAATAAGACTGAATTTGAAGATAGAGTCTTTAAAGAGGAAATTAAACCAATCTGCCTGGCATCCTTTAAAGAGGAAACTGGAAACCCAGAGAGACCAAGGGTGTGCTTGAGCAGATAAAGGACAGTGTGAGGATATGGCAAGAAGGGGACAATCTGCAAGCTAAGGAGAGAGGCCCCTGATAAAACCAATCCTGCAGTCAACTTCATCTTGGACTTCCTAGCTCCCAGAGTTGTGAGAAAACAAATTTTGGTTGTTTAAACCACCCCCTCTGTGGTATTTCGTGATGGTAACTCCAGCAACATAAAGCACTCATTCCTTTTCAGTAGAAAGGCATCAAGACAGCTAGTTAAATCTCTCAGCTTTTTTGAGACTGAGGTTTTCACTGGAAGTGGCTCTTCTCTTTCTTGGATCCTTCTAGCTCTAGGGAAATCCCTATGGATAAGGTCTATCACCTGAGGTTGATTTTGCAAGGCATGGTTTAAATTCAAGAACTTATCTGGACATTCATAATATGCTGGAATGAAGAGAGGTGCAGAGCACAAGTTCAGCTGGGAAAGGCTAGTGCTGGGTCTGACCAAGCTGTTACCAAGATGGAGTCAGAGCAGTCATTGTTTGCTGGTAGGCATGGAGGGTTGGCCAACCTTCCACATTAAAAATGAGATGCCTGTATTTTTGCTACTTAAAAACCATGGGCAATTCTCCAGAATGGTCCTCTGTTGGGCATCTCTGATGTATTAAATGAATTTTGGTAAGAGGATTTCAAAATAGACTTTGGGGGGTATAATAACCTTGCCATCAGCAAGCAGTGAAGGGCCTCCAGCATTAATATTATTTAATGTAAATGCAAAGTAACTGCAATTACAGCAATTCAGAGTATTCATGTTTAAAACCAGGATTAATTGTTAATAATAAAACTGTAGCCTTTTAAAAATGCAACATTGATGTTCTCCTTGTAGAACCTGGGAGTCTGGAGGGCAAGGATAATTTATACTTGCCAAATCACTGAGAGAAAATTCCAACTATGTGGAAATGTAAATATTCAGTATTAGAAAGGATAATTAGGGATAGGCTAAATATTTACCCAGTTCCCTTCTTTTTAAATCACAAATAAGATTTCTCTTGTTGGCTCAAGCTTTCCTGATAGAAGACAGGCTAAAAAAAGAAGAGAGTGTCTTTCTTTTCTTAACCAAAATCTATCTTACAAAACATGAAATCTAGCCCCCTTTCATTATTGACTTTGAAATTTATTTCACAATTATTTCATTTTACTAAGATACTGCAAATGAAATTTAGTATGTGTTGCATCAAAAAAATCAAAGATATAATGTTGAATATGAACACAAAAACATAATTTTAGCAGCAAATTAACTGATAGTTAAGTAGAATGTAAATAAATTATTTAGAGAATATCTGCAGAAGGTTACAAGCATGCAGACATTCAAATGTTCAAGGACCCTGAATTGTCACCACTTTAAGAGAACCGTCCAGCAGATGCACAAATAAACAACTCTACTGTGGGAGAATTATCATATACAGAGCTTCATGTAAAGCTTTTCCTTTTGGTAGCTATTTTCTTTCCTCTTTATTCTTCCCTTGATTATTTTCTCATGAGGATAGTTTCAAAGGAAATATGATTTCTGAGAAGGATTTTCTAAATAAAAAGATTTGATCTGTCATAGTCCAGGCAGGAAAACAAAAAATATTCTAAGTATTTCAAAGACAGGCAATTTAATACAGTGAGTTGGTTACATAGATGATGGAAGTGTTAGCAAGGAGCTGGTAAGGTGATCTAGAAATTAGCAATAGTAGGAAGTTACTACTACCCCAAGATTGAAAGGACACAAGGATAAGGCATTTCTTTCAGAGTTCAGAGATGAGGACCGTAGCTGGGGAACTAGAACCCTAACCCTAACCCTAACCCTAACCCTAACCCTAACCCTAACCCTACCCAGGTGTGGACTCTCCTGTTGGAGCTGTGAGCCTGGAGGGAGGAGGGGTTGCTCCAACACAGTAGAATCACAGAGAAGGTAGGACATCGCCAAGGGTGGAAATAAGAGCAGGAAAAAAAGTACTCTGACTCCTCCAGGATTCTGCCAGTGTCTCCCCTTGGCCCAATCTACCGAAATCCAGTTGGCAGAGCAGACCAGGAAATACAGTTCCCAGAAATACACAGCAGAGCAGGGGAAGGGTAGAGTATGGATCAAGAGCAAGTTTGCAAATGATTTGCATGCACAAAATGAGATTGCTTTTGTAAGTTTCTCTTTGCTAAGTTTCATGTGGTTCCCTCAAGCCATGGGACCATACAATGAAAATCACTTTGGAACCCTGTGACAATCATAGATTTTTTTTTTTCCTTATGAGATCTAATGAAATAAGTAAAGTTCTTCTGGGCCTCAGAATTGTTAACTCACTGAACCACTAATATGGTAGTTGAGATGTGGGAAAAAGAGGCCCAAAAAAACCAAAATGATACTTGTGACTGATATTTGAGTTTCAGACCCAGACACTGAATATCATTCTTCAGAATATCAGCTCTCAACTTGTTACATGACATTTCAACTTTAGCAATTTTCTACTAATGAACTCCTTTATTTCTGCCTGTCTCATTAGGACACTCCATGCTTTCCAGAAATGCAAGTGAAGTTTAATAGAGATAAAGCCATTCCACAGGCACTGCTATGATCAAGAAGCTACAATCAATCTTGTTTTCTTCAAGCATGTCATAAAAAGACCCTTTTCCTTCTGATTAGCATTCTTGAACACAGTACAAGCTGATGACTTGCTTGAAGTCATTCACTGTAGGGATACAGCACCTACTGCACGTGATAAAACGACATAAGGCATATGAACTACTCATTACAATCTAATTAGTTCGGGCTTTTCATTTCATTTTATGTCCTGAATTGAACCTGATTCAATATGATTCTGAGCTGGAGTTCATCATATCTTCTCCCTGGCTGTGCAAGTTCATGGTGTTTGCTTGCTAGATTCCATGGTTAGAGAAATGGTTCCTCCTTTTTTTAGGTTAGAAAGAAGACCATTAGTATAAAATGACTAAAACCTTTGCTATTAAATAATCTTCTGTAAGAGATTTCCATTTGACCCAGCACAGTCACAGTTGTTTAAGAATTTCAAGAAGGTTTGACCATTTTAATAAGCTGACTTAAGTAATTCTTGGGTTCAATTCCTTGTAACTCAGTGGAACAACAGTCTTAGCCCTTGGGTTGCACTCCAAAGAATGACTAAACAAAAAAGAAAAACTTGGGTTAGTTTTTCTAACAAACTCGATGATAAAGGAGGCTTCTTGAGAGCAAGATTTTGAGAGCTTTCCATTTGGGGTTGTTTCTAACTCCAACATTCTTCTGTGTCTCAAACTAGTAAACAGACTATATAGGTAGACTAAGTACATATTTATTTACCTGATTTTAATATTTTATGGGTCATAAGAAAAGGATAACTGGAATTTTTCTGGAAGATATATACTCTGTCCTCTCTGCCCTTTCTTTAATTTTGGCATGAGGGAGACTCAGATATCTGCTTTTTTTGATTTCTTAATAGGACAGTCATAGTATCTATCAGATTCAGTAATTCATTTTTAATTTGAAAAATCATTTAATATGGGTAATGTTAATATAAAATACTCATAAGCATATTTTCTTGCTATTCAAATGAGCTTTAAAAATGTGTTGTATCATGCAGAAAGCAAATGTTGTATTTTCTGCTCAGCCTATAAAATACCTTAGGGCTTTGCCAAAACATAGCCCTTTGGTTCCATGCCATGTGACTGCCCTGTAGATGAGGTCTTCTGGAAGCTGATTAACAAAATCATTTTGGATAAAGTAGATTTCCTCCACATTTCTAAGTTCAACCTGTAAATAATAATAGAAAGAAATAGTCATACATACCCCAGAACTTTGTTGATACGATACGGTTAGATGATAGATGTACAACGCTTAGAATTGTATCTTTCGCAAAATACATGTTCACCCTGTTGGCTCCTTTCCCACCTCCCTGTTTTGGAGCAATATAATTTAATCAAACTCCTACCCTAAACAACATCATGCAGCTCCATGTGATTTTGTTGATATAATTCCTAAATCACCAATGCTCTGCCCAAAAATACTTCTTTTATGATTAAGAGGTTTACTTTAATTCAATTAAAAAATTTTATTGGAGTATAAAAACAGATAACTAATGAGAAACTGCTGCAAGCAGAGGGAACTCCACTCAATACTCTGCGGTGACCTCAATGGGAAAGAAATCCAAAAAGAGGGGATACATGTGTACATATTCACTGATTCATTTTGCTGTACCACAGAAACTAACATAGCATTGTAAAGCAGCTCTAATTTAACTCAATTTTTATTTCATAACTGGTGAACATCATTTATGTTACCAGTGAACTGAGGTTTACCGTTGATTGGGTATTTTGAGTGTATTGCATATAAGCCATTTTTTCATATAAGTCCATAAAAATGGTAGCATTTTAATAATGTTTCCTTATCCTCTTGGAAAAGAAACTAAACTAGGTGAATATCTGTTTTGTTTATTTAAGTTTTGTATCTAACTGGTAGTTCTTTATTTCTGCAATAATTTGTTGAAAGCTTGACATAACCTTTAATTCAGCTATTGTTAGCACTTTTGTATGCCAGAGAGAGGTTCTGAAATTTTCAGTAGGCCATGGACTCTTAATAGGGACTCTTAATTGTTCCCTTAGCACGCCAGAGCCATCGTGACATCTGAGTTATACACATTTCTTATGTATAACCTTCAGCTCAACATTGAAGTCAGGCATAAGGCATTTGTCCCACACTTTGCACAAGAAGAGGAAGTGAGGTTTTTGGTTTTTTTTTTTACTTACATTGTCAAGGATTCTTAAGGGATTGGTCTTGGTTAATTAGCAATTAGTAAAATGAGTATCAAGCTCCTGATAAAATATTGTTAGGGAAATTGGGAAACAGAAGGTTACCCAAGCCACTAACCCAATCTTTGGGGAAGCGGAGGAGGTAGGAAGAGAGGGAATCAAGGAGCTGGGGGTACCCAGAGCATGTCTGCTGCCCGCGTCCTCCAGCATATTATCCCAGTCATTCTCTTTCTACCCCAAAGCACAGTTCTAAGGCTCCTGAGACTGGAATAAACTCAGAAATTATGACTTGATTAAAGACTACTGAGATGTTCATATTGGAAATATAAAATGATATTATGAAAATAGATGTGCTCTTCTTTGTTTACAAAGGCAGCATGATTAACTTGCCACCATCTGCGTTTGAGCTGATGGCAGGTTTGGGCTGAACCGTCTACAGTGATGGAAGGTGTGAGTTTGCCATGCGTGTGTTAAATCGCTTTAGTCGTGTCCAGCTCTTTGCGACCCCATGGACTGTAGCCTGCCAGGTTCCTCTGTCCGTGGGATTCTCCAAGTAAGAATACTTGCGTGGATTGCCATTTCCTCCTCCAGGGGATCTTCCCGACCCAGGCATCGAACCTGCGTCCTTTACGTCTCCTGCACTGTAGGCGGGTTCTCTACACTAACGCCGCCTGAGAGGGGTGCTGTCGGTGCAGCGAAACAGATCTGAGCCACCCTGCAGACATGGTCTCAGAGCTGGTGACCCTGGTAACCGGAGTGAGGTGAGCACGGTGAACATCACGTGTTAATTGACGTGGGTCTTCATCCATGTGTTAAGGGATATGCGGTAATGTTCTTCACACTTCCATACAGCTGAAAAACAAAGTGAAATAAAAATGTTTATAGGACATTGGTCAGTTCCAATGAATGAACTGTGGTTTGAGGACATAGAGGAGCTTTTATCTCGGACACTATAATGTTTTTACTTGTGGACTCTGTTAAACGAGAAGGTCCCTTCCCAAATTCCTTTGCTTACATTTTCTTCCAAGAGACTGAATTTGGGGGAAACATTGAGAAATGAGGTAGATTAGGAAACACATTATAGATTACCAGTTGATAAGTGGAATAAGCATTTTTTTCAGTTGTTTTAGATATTTTTGACCACACTTTGATTAATTTTTTTTTTTTTTATTAGTTGGAGGCTAATTACTTCACAACATTTCAGTGGGTTTTGTCATACATTGATATGAATCAGCCATGGATTTACACGTCTTCCCCATCCCAATCCCCGCTCCCACCTCCCTCTCCACCCGATTCCTCTCAAAACATCCCACCCTCGCCTTCTCCCAGAGAGTTCAAAAGTCTGTTCTGTATTTCTGTGTCTCTTTTTCTGTTTTGCATATAGGGTTATCGTTACCATCTTTCTAAATTCCATATATATGTGTTAGTATGCTGTAATGTTCTTTATCTTTCTGGCTTACTTCACTCTGTATAAGGGGCTCCAGCTTCATCCATCTCATTAGGACTGGTTCAAATGAATTCTTTTTAATGGCTGAGTAATATTCCATGGTGTATATGTACCACAGCTTCCTTATCCATTCATCTGCTGATGGGCATCTAGGTTGCTTCCATGTCCTGGCTATTATAAACAGTGCTGCGATGAACATTGGGGTGCACGTGTCTCTTTCAGATCTGGTTTCCTCAGTGTGTATGCCCAGAAGTGGGATTGCTGGGTCATATGGCAGTTCTATTTCCAGTTTTTTAAGGAATCTCCACACTGTTTTCCATAGCGGCTGTACTAGTTTGCATTCCCACCAACAGTGTAAGAGGGTTCCCTTTTCTCCACACCCTCTCCAGCATTTATTGCTTGTAGACTTTTGGATATAACCATATGTATAATTGGAATGGTATGCTGAATTAAATGAGCTTCAAATGGTGATATTTTCATATCAAATTCTTCATCATCATCTTAATTCTAATTAAGTGGCAGGTGGAAAAACATGGATTTTTCAAGGGAGACCAGTGTGGTTTTGCATCTTGACTCTCCCACTTAATGGATTTAGTCATTGGATCTTATAACCTTCATGGGCCTCAATTTTCCTTCTCTATAAAATGGGAATAATGCTATTTATATCTGACAGTTGTTGTGCGTAGAAAAATAAAATAATGCACACAAAATATGTGGGAAATAACACCTTCTCAATATTATCCTCTTTCCTTTTCCTTTCTGTGCCTCATTTCTTCTTACACAACTGTGCTTACAGTTTTCCATGCACAGATTCTCCTTGGCATCTTCACCAGTAGGGAATATTTTGAGAGGGTGGCAGAGATCTAAAAATTCATTGTTAAAAATTTTCACCCTAATCATGCCTTTCCATACTCAGGAGGCTCTAGTTTTCAACTTAAGATGATCCTAAATTCTGTGAGATTTGTTGAAATTGTGTTTCTATCTTGGTGGCTATAGCTACCCCATGATGAGTTTCAAGTGGTAGGGACATCAAATGAAAATGAGTTTAGGAATCTACTTTATAGACTGTTTATGTATATGTATTCACAAAAGTAAAAATGAAGTGAGAAGGAAATGAAATATTATTGGTTGACTTAAAAGAGTTATCCTGTATATATGTCAAGTTTTTAAATCTGTGATAATTAGCAAGTCGTTGTCTATAAAAACTTTACAAAGATTGTCAAGCTTATATAAATCACTTGCAAGAACAAGGATCTATGTGGTATCTATTGTACCTGGTTTAAAAATACCACTTCCCACATTATTAAAAAG